>NC_051863.1:73634435-73734435 GCF_015732765.1 Culex quinquefasciatus | reverse complement strand
ATAAAAGTTTATCAAACTTTTAAAGTAAAACTTGTAAGAAAAGGTACTTTTATTATATTTTTAACGTAAAGTACAGATGAAGCCCTTTCCAAAACACTATAAAACATTGAGGTTTGAACATGTATTGTATGAGATATAAATTTTACAAATTTACTCTAACGCATTTTGCACGGGGTTTTTTTCGTGCACCCCCTCCCCCCAAGCCCCGCCCCAAAATGCATTAATACAAATATTTTTTTCTTAAAGTAGACATTCTGACGATTCCAAAACACTATAAAACATTGATGTTTGGTAGTATTTTGCGTATGTTCCGGGCTTTCGAAAAATCACTGTAACGCATTTTGCAGGCTTGGGGTTGTACCGGATTTTTTCTGTCTTGGGGTTGTGACTGTTAATAGTCTACAAATCTAGGTTGTTATTTAATGATAATTGTTTTATTTCATCTTTTTACAGGTAAGAAGAAGCATCCCTATGGTACAATGTATCAGAAATTCTTGAGAAGTAAGTAATAAGAATATTTTATTGTGTCACGTTTCCCAGAAAAGTTTCTTTCTCGAAAAATATGAGGAATTTCGCAAATACAAAAGCAAAAGAAGAGTACTATTTTCGCGAATATCTTAGGGGGAAACAAAAAAATTTTTTTTTCTACGTAGTAAAAGAACGCTCCCATACAAAATTCGGTTTCAAAGTGTAAAATGTTAGTGTTCCATAATAGAAAAAGTACAATCTATAATAAAGCGATTCCACGTCAAACCAGCAGGATCCAAATCAAAAGTGCTCCGATTTGGCTCAAAATTGGCATGGCTAAAATTACTAGATCCATATTTTATGTTTGGTGATCCAAAAAATTGTGTTTTTTACAATTTCCACAAAAAATACATTTTTCAAAAATTAAATTCAAAAAATAAGAACCAAATTCAGCTCTTGATGGGTAGGATTAGCAATGAAAAATTCTAAAACATTTTAAAGTAGGGGGAGAGGGGGTAATATGCACCCCCGGGGCAAAACGCACCCCCAGCTTTTCTCGATATTAGGAAGAATTTTCCGGGGAAAAAATCATAGAAATTGGAAGCTTAACATTGTAAAACTATGCTGGAAAAGCTTGAGCATGGTAGGATAAAAACAGCCAAAGTTATTTGCAAAACTTTAAAATGTTGTGTTTTGATCTAATTTTTATTGAATTTCCAATATGATTTTTGGACAGTATAAAAAGCATTTATTGATATTGTAAGTGTTTTACTATAGTTTTTACCACAATCTTCATTATTCTATAGATAGATGGGTCCAAAAACATTAAAAAATGTATTTTTAATTAAATTTTATGTAATAAGCGTTTTTGGGGCAAAATGCACCGCTGTGATGCTCCTTTGTAAAAACAGCGGTGTCATCTAGTGGTGACTAGTGAAAACTGCCTTTACCCGGTGCATTTTGCCCCATTGTTGTGGTGCATTTTGCCCCGTTGTTGTAGTGCATTTTGCCCCAATGTTGTGGTGCATATTGCCCCGCATGATTGTTTGGAATGAATCAAACATATTTTTAGAAACATGCATTTTAAAACAATTTTGAGGGGTTTTCAAGAGTTTTTACACATGGGTGACGAAGAATAATAGTTGTTTTAGAACATCTAACAAAATTCTTACACAAAATTGATGTTATGGTTGAGAAATCACAGTTTTCCATTAGGGGGTGCATATTACCCCCTCTCCCCCTATATGTTATCTTACATAAAACATCCATTCAAAATAATAGACAAATATTCATTGAATAAATCTTAGCTCTCACTGTGCCATATCATAGAAATCAAACTTTTTAGCTCTTCTAAACGATTGGCATAATATAGACTGTAAATATCGCACTCGGGGACAAAATTTCCATGCCAGCATTAGAAGAAAAACAAAACCATTTTGAAGAGTTGTGTTCCGAAAGCAAAAAGCTCTCCGACGATACTTTTGACTCCAGGAAACTTTTTTTTCCTGCCGCTTTTGTTCGAAGATGAGCCTCCGGTTTTTCCGTCCTAATTCAGCGGGTAATCTTTTATCAAAACTCACCATTGATGGGTGGAGGCATCTTCACTCACCTTTTTTTTCTTAACGAAATGTACATATTTCGTGCATGTTAACTTTTTCTTCCACTTGGTATAAAATGAGAGGGGGAGAGGGAGCTGAAACATGTGGAATGCCGCTAGCAAACAAAACGTTCCACCCACACACGTTTCATTTTTTCTCGAACTCGACTTTTTAGAGAACGAGTGTGACATTTACATCGACTTTGAAAGTGGGGGTGAGGTTTTCCGAGGGTGTTTTCTTGTAAGGTGAGAATGTGAGTTCCTTTCGAAACAGTGATCCTGCTGATATAACTCGGCCTTACACTCTCCTAGATCATGAGGTGCTTTTTCCGTGGTCCGCTGTACCATCTTCAGTCAACTGCCAAAAGGCGCTGACGTTTTTGCAGACGTTTTGTTGTATCTGATTTCAAACGGAAAGCACAACAAAAAGAGGACAAAAATCAACACAAGAAAGCAATGGATTAGCTGCTTAAATATTCATGGCGCGGCCTCTTCAGTGAAGGTGCGCATGAAAGTTTTGATCTTCTCCTAGAGTGAGAGCCCGCCAGAGAGGACATTGGACTCCGTTGAACAAAGATTGGACCTCGAGGCTGTGTAGCTGTCAAACGGAAAGGGGTGGAATGTTGTGAGAGTATCAGCGCTGAACTGCGTTTAATTTATCATTCCTTGATATAGATAACACTTTACACTTTACACTTTACACTTTACACTTTACACTTTACACTTTACACTTTACACTTTACACTTTACACTTTACACTTTACACTTTACACTTTACACTTTACACTTTACACTTTACACTTTACACTTTACACTTTACACTTGAATCTTTGTCGATTCTAATTATTAAAATTTGAGCTTTTCAAACCATCAATAATAAAACCTCCTGAACTCCAATTACACTAAAAAGTCACAACACGCGAAACGACAACGAGAGCAGATTGAAATTCTGAAACGATAACAACATTTAGCGTCATCATTTGCTGTTTATTTTGATTACATGCCGTTATGGCAGTCTGTTTTCGGTGCATTTTTTATTCATTTTTCCTGGGCAAAGAATAATACTGCAGAATGAAAACCATCCTGGACTGTAATAACCATCGTTGCTCTTTAATGAATCGAGCTCGCAATTGTGCCCCGGTTCGAGTGGCCTCTCCGAGAATGACCGAGAGGAGTCACTTCAATTTTGGGGCCATTATTTTGGGGACTGCTCGAAAGCTCTCTACTGTTTTAACGATCTCGTGGACGGCTTGGAGGACGAGGACGAAAATTAAAGTGATTGCCTTCATTGCTGGTATATATTTGTGTTTGAAAAGGTAGAACAAATAAGGGGGCAGTTCGTAAAAATAAAATTTAAGGTTAGTTTTCGAGTGAGAAGTAAGAAGTAAGAAGTAAGAAGTAAGAAGTAAGAAGTAAGAAGTAAGAAGTAAGAAGTAAGAAGTAAGAAGTAAGAAGTAAGAAGTAAGAAGTAAGAAGTAAGAAGTAAGAAGTAAGAAGTAAGAAGTAAGAAGTAAGAAGTAAGAAGTAAGAGTAAGAAGTAAGAAGTAAGAAGTAAGAAGTAAGAAGTAAGAAGTAAGAAGTAAGAAGTAAGTAAGAAGTAAGAAGTAAAGTAAGTAAGAAGTAAGAAGTAAGAAGTAAGAAGTAAGAAGTAAGAAGTAAGAAGTAAGAAGTAAGAAGTAAGAAGTAAGAAGTAAGAAGTAAGAAGTAAGAAGTAAGAAGTAAGAAGTAAGAAGTAAGAAGTAAGAAGTAAGAAGTAAGTAAGAAGTAAGTAAGTAAAGTAAGAAGTAAGTAAGAAGTAAAGTAAGAAGTAAGAAGTAAGAAGTAAGAAGTAAGAAGTAAGAAGTAAGAAGTAAGAAGTAAGTAAGAAGTAAGAAGTAAGTAAGTAAGAAGTAAGAAGTAAGAAGTAAGTAAGAAGTAAGTAAGTAAGAAGTAAGAAGTAAGTAAGTAAAGTAAGAAGTAAGAAGTAAGAAGTAAGAAGTAAGTAAGTAAGAAGTAAGAAGTAAGTAAGTAAGAAGTAAGAAGTAAGAAGTAAGAAGTAAGAAGTAAGAAGTAAGAAGTAAGAAGTAAGAAGTAAGAAGTAAGAAGTAAGAAGTAAGAAGTAAGAAGTAAGAAGTAAGAAGTAAGAAGTAAGTAAGTAAGTAAGGTAAGTAAGTAAGAAGTAAGAAGTAAGAAGTAAGAAGTAAGTAAGAAGTAAGAAGTAAGAAGTAAGTAAGTAAGTAAGAAGTAAGAAGTAAGTAAGAAGTAAGAAGTAAGAAGTAAGAAGTAAGTAAGAAGTAAGAAGTAAGAAGTAAGAAGTAAGAAGTAAGAAGTAAGTAAGAAGTAAGAAGTAAGTAAGTAAGAAGTAAGTAAGTAAGTAAGAAGTAAGAAGTAAGAAGTAAGAAGTAAGAAGTAAGAAGTAAGAAGTAAGTAAGTAAGTAAAGTAAGAAGTAAGAAGTAAGAAGTAAGAAGTAAGAAGTAAGAAGTAAGAAGTAAGAAGTAAGAAGTAAGAAGTAAGAAGTAAGAAGTAAGAAGTAAGAAGTAAGAAGTAAGAAGTAAGAAGTAAGTAAGAAGTAAGAAGTAAGAAGTAAGTAAGTAAGTAAGAAGTAAGAAGTAAGAAGTAAGAAGTAAGAAGTAAGAAGTAAGAAGTAAGAAGTAAGAAGTAAGAAGTAAGAAGTAAGAAGTAAGTTAAGAAGTAAGAAGTAAGTAAGTAAGAAGTAAGAAGTAAGAAGTAAGAAGTAAGAAGTAAAAGTAAGAAGTAAGAAGTAAGAAGTAAGAAGTAAGAAGTAAGTAAGAAGTAAGTAGAAGTAAGAAGTAAGAAGTAAGAAGTAAGAAGTAAGAAGTAAGAAGTAAGAAGTAAGAAGTAAGAAGTAAGAAGTAAGAAGTAAGAAGTAAGAAGTAAGAAGTAAGAAGTAAGAAGTAAGTAAGAAGTAAGAAGTAAGAAGTAAGAAGTAAGAAGTAAGAAGTAAGAAGTAAGTAAGTAAGAAGTAAGAAGTAAAGTAAGAAGTAGTAAGTAAGAAGTAAGTAAGAAGTAAGAAGTAAGAAGTAAGAAGTAAGTAAGTAAGTAAGTAAGTAAGAAGTAAGAAGTAAGAAGTAAGTAAGAAGTAAGAAGTAAGAAGTAAGAAGTAAGAAGTAAGAAGTAAGAAGTAAGAAGTAAGAAGTGAGAAGTAAGAAGTAAGAAGTAAGAAGTAAGAAGTAAGAAGTAAGAAGTAAGAAGTAAGAATTAAGAATTAAGAAGTAAGAAGTAAGAAGTAAGAAGTAAGAAGTAAGAAGTAAGAAGTAAGAAGTAAGAAGTAAGAAGTAAGAAGTAAGAAATAAGAAACATTTTCCATTGTTAAACTTCAAAAACATCAATAAACAGCGTCATTTTTGGCCAGCCTCTCGACAGTATCTCCCATCCATAAATACCTACAATTGGCGACCGGTTGTCCTCGCCGTGGACAACGTTCGGAATTGAGAAACCAATTATTCCGTTGCTCTTTGGTCTCGGCCCGCTTCACTCGGTGCTGGCTGGTAGGACAAACTGCTGCTGCTGATGAGGGGAGGCCATATTATGCAAAGTAAGGGCAAATGGTTGTCCTGGAAAACCATTCACTCGAATCGTCCTGCCCTTCGTCGTCGCTCCAACTTGAGCGCCGGAAAAATCCAAATCCGAATCCGTAACGAACTGCTTCTTGCAGGGATTCTCACCAGGCGGAAAAATGAAGATTAATCTGGAAAGTCGTAAAAACGAAACCGATATCGCCGTCAACCCCTCGCATTTCCACTTTCCCAGGCTCGGGCGACGACGTCGACGTCGAAGTAAAGTGTCCCGATACGGGTTTCGGGGCGCCACGACCGGATTCCGAGGCGAGTGTTTGTCTCCTCTGCTAGGCAATTCATTTCCAAACATAAAAAAAACAAACAAAATAAATGCTTAGGCTAACAAAACATGAAAAAACGGAACGAAAGAGGTGTTCTAAAAACACTCATCCAAATAGAACTCATTTGTCTCTTTCGGTGTTTGATGCCCCAAAACGGCCAAAGTGCTACGCCAACGGGAGCTTTCTTACCCCGTCAAGAATTATGCGTCCTCGTGATGGGATCTCATTCTTTTTCTTTTTCCTGCGTGCCGAGGCGTTGCGTCATCAGTTATGCCAAGAGAATTCTTGTCGGTTTTTGAGTCAGCTTATTTTTTTCTGTTTTTTTTTGTGACTGTAACTTTGTCCAAACAATTTTGGCAAACAATATTTGTTTTAAATTTCTAATAAAATTAAAAGAAATCATTATGGGAGTTGTTATATTCTCTATTGATTTCATGACGTCTGGCTCTTCAAATTTGGCTTGCGCTTCATCTTTCTAGAAAACAAAAAAAATATCCCGAAAATATGAGTGAAAATTAAAATTTTCAGATATCAGTGAACCACCCATGTTTACAACCAAACCAAAAGTTGTCCCTTTCTATTTGCAATAATTCTTCTGAAAACACCCAAGCTCCAAAATTTAACAATTCTTCGGAAAATCTGTATTTCACTTAAATTTGTGATCTGAACCACATTGAATTGATGGTATCCATTTGCTTTTACATTTTTAAATATATAAAACCGAATTTGTGTTGTTTTTTTATCTCCTCCATCGTAAGTTTCCCAAACCTGCAAAACTGTAAACCAAAAAAAAAGTTTGTTTTTACGGATCAGAATCTGCATCGGATAAAATCGATTCTTTCGTTGATGTTAAATTTCACGTTTGAGGTTACGATACAAATCTCAAAATAGATGTGAAATGAGCTAACGTTTCAAACTGAGAATTCCATTCGCCTTCCTGGAATCCAAGATGGATTATTAAGGGATGTTTGAAATCCATAAAATAAAGCTTTGGATTTTTTTTAAATATAGATTTTTATAGTGTTTGAAATTTATATCATAACATACAAGTTAATTTTTTTTTGCTGAATCAAAGTATGTTTTATACAGAGAAATTTTTCACTAACATTTCATCGATTTTTTTTTACTGGATCAAGCCTAACTCCCCTGTTCTGAATTTGTATATGGGTAATTCTCCGCCAAATCACACAGCAGTTTCCTCGACCCCTCTTCGATTTGCGTGAAACTTTGTCCTTGATGTGTATCAAACCTTACTTGAGTCGTTGCTGTAACGTTGACAGTGCTTTGTAAGTCAACGCCTTAAGCTGTCAGAAAGTAGCAGTTATACCAACGTTAAGAATTGTAAAACTACCTTATAAAAGCGCCCTGTGTCAGTGATTCGTTCTCTTCCGTCAACGGACCCTGGACGAGTCAGGTCAACCAAGAAATCGTCGGAAATACAACCCTGGTAAAGTATTTCTACAAAGTGTCTTTTATTCCCTCGTATCACAATACAGCAGTCCTAAGGGGTAACTTTTGTCTCTGATCACGAATCCGAGGTCCGTTTTTTGATATTTCGTGACGGAGGGGCGGTACGACCCCTTCCATTTTTGAACATGCGAAAAAAGAGGTCTTTTTCAATTATTTGCAGCTTGCAACGGTCCTGAGATAGAAATTTGGTGTCCAAGGGACTTTTATTGAAAATTAAAAGTCCGATTTGATGGCGTGCTCAGAATTCCAAAAAAACGTATTTTTCATCGAAAAAAAACACTACAAGATCTTTACCAGCAAACCCCTTATTTTAAAATATCAAATTTCTTGTAATTGTCTGCTCTACAATTTTGTAGAACATTATTATCAGGGCTGCGGAGTCGGGTCATATTTAAAACGACTCCGACTCCGACTCCGGCTTTCTCAGATTAGCCGACTCCGACTCCGACTCCGGCTCCGGCTTTCAACAAATGGTTGGCTCCGACTCCGACTCCGACTCCGACTCCGGCCTACCAACTCTAGCCGACTCTGACTCCGACTCCGACTCCAGCTTTCAACAAATGGTTGGCTCCGACTCCGACTCCGACTCCACATATTTTTAAATGTTTCAAAAATTAGTTAACTATTATTAGTTAATTATTTTTAAAACATTGATAGATAGGATTATTTTAATACAAGTTACAAGTTTTATACATTATGGAAACAGAAATCAAAAAATATCTTCAGTTTTAGAGGCATTTTGAGAAGAACAGTTTTGTAGTAAATTTGGATTTATTTGCTTAACCTCAAATTTGAAAATATTTTTTTTAAAGCTAATAAATTTAAGTATTAAATTGTTATTTTTGAATGAATAACTAAAAGGAACCTGGCCTTAATGATCTATTGAACATTAAAATTCCATTTGCTCACTTTCAGGCTGACATTTGTAAGAAGCACAGTGACAGGCACTTTGTTTTTAAATGACAATTTTAAACGAAACATTTTTTTTTTGTTTATTTTTTAAGACGAACATGGACATCACGCCATGGCTGAAGGAGATTATTATTGCAAATCAATGTATCTAAACAATTTCTTCGTGGAAAGGACGCTTAAGAAGTCCTTTTCAAATATCTGTGACATGGAAAATATTTTACCCTGGAATTTTTTTATTTATTTTAATTTTAAAATTTTATATACTTTAAAAAGGAAGCACACGATACTTTGTGAATCTTCACCTAAAACGAAGCTTCATGAATGATCTTACGCCTCCATCAAAATATTAAAAAAACTTAAAATATAATAAAAAACAAATATCCACAAGTAAAATTTTTTCTAGGTCACAAATATTCTATTTTTTTTAAGGTACATTGAAATGCAATGATTATCACCTTCCTTCCTATTAACGTGGGACAAACAGTTTGAGAAAAGTCGTACCAGTTGATATTATTTTGATTTTGTTTTTTTTTTTTTCATAATATTTGAAAAATAAATTAAAATCCTCTACTTTGTTCTATACATTTTTTATTAGTTTATTTTTGTACTGAATTCTTGAGATTTGTTCAACGGTAATTTGCAACGATATCAAAATAGTTTACCTAAAATCATCATCAACATCAACATCAACAATCAATAATTATTTCAAAATTTGTTGCAACTTGTTTTGATATTTTTTGTTAGTTTCAATTATTTTAAATGCAACACTTTGATTTTCTTGTACTCAGTTATAAACAAAATGCGCATGTTGAGTTCCAAGTAAGAGATTGTTATTATCGTTGATTATTTGTTACAAAAGTTAAACTGTCACTGACTTTTTTCGATTTGCAAAAACAGTGATTACTATTTCTAATCGTTTTAAGTACCTCGTAATTTTTTCCTAAAAAATGATTTAACTTAAAACTTCCAAGACATATGCTATCGGGGTGAAAGATGACTGTGTGTGTACTTTTTTCAGAAATAACTGGATGAAATTTGGTCAAATTTGAATTGAAAAGGCACATAAATATAGGCAAAAGGAAGCATTCAAGAATTGACTACATAACCAATATTTTTTATTATTTTTTTAAATTATGATTCTACATACTTGGCTAAGAGGTTATCATTTAGTGATTATAGTGTAATAACACAATTAGAGCTTTTCAATCACAATAAAAAGTTTCAAAAACATAATGTCATCTGATAAATCAATTATAAATATAAGGGTAATTCTCTACCAACTCACACGAAATCGAGAAAAGTTGCCCCGACCCCTCTTCGATTTACGTGAAACTTTGTCCTAAGGGGTAACTTTTGTCCCTGATCACGAATTCGAGGTCCGTTTTTTGATATCTCGTGACGGAGGGGTGGTACGACCCCTTCCATTTTTGAACATGCGAAAAAAGAGGTGTTTTTCAATAATTTGCAGCCTGAAACGGTGATGAGATAGAAATTAGGTGTCAAAGGGACTTTTATGTAAAATTAGACGCCCGATTTGATGGCGTACTCAGAATTCCGAAAAAACGTATTTTTCATCGAAAAAAACACTAAAAACGTTTTAAAAATTCTCCCATTTTCTGTTACTCGACTGTAAAAAATTTTGGAACATGTCATTTTATGGGAAATTTAATGTACTTTTCGAATCTACATTGACCCAGAAGGGTCATTTTTTCATTTAGAACAAAAATTTTCATTTTAAAATTTCGTGTTTTTTCTAACTTTGCAGGGTTATTTTTTAGAGTGTAACAATGTTCTACAAAGTTGTAGAGCAGACAATTACAAAAAATTTGATAAATAGACATAAGGGTGTAGCGACCCTCAGTTAATCAGAATATAAATTTAGATTTTTAGTTCGACCAACAGGGAAGAATTTGTCAGAAGTACATTGGTCTTTACAATCAGACGAAGTGCAACATCTTCAGATGCACTCATTAACACATGTTGACACGAGTCAAGTGTTATATTTCTAGGAGCACGTAGGTTAAGATATAAATAAACACAGTAGGAGGATGGAAGGAAAAGCACAAAGCGAAAACAGAAGGGTCATGAACTCTGCCAGGATCCCTGCTGAGAATTTTCGAGCAGAAAGATTTCAAGATCAACGCGGTGTAGTCAAAACGCACGTGGCTGAGCTACTCCCGTAGAGATGAATATTGCGCATGCGTCTTGACTAAAAACGCTTCGGAGTATAAAAGCCTAAGTTAGATTTAGAATCAGGGCAGTTGAAATGGGGTAGTTGAAATAAGGAGAGAGTTGAGAGAGGTAGTTGAAATTAGGAGGGAGTTGAAATTAGGACAGAGTTAAGAGTGGGAGTTGAGAGTTGCAGTTGGGAGATGGAGTTGATTATTCGGTGTAAGTGCTACGATGCACAGATTCAACCAAAATGCCACGGGGCATAGTGAAAAATGTTAAAATAAGATTAAGAAAAATCTAAGAATACATATTTTGGAGTTAAAGTGAAAATGGTGTCGTTCTGTGCTAAAGGAATAAAAATGAAAGAAATCCCAATGATATTAGAGACTAGGCTTACACAAGCTTACACAAAGTGGTGACAGCAGAAAAGTTTAAAGAAAATTAAACAGGAACGCTTTTGCTGACTAGTGAAAAACCAGTGTCGAACCGCTAGCCAATGCCAAAGGAAACATTTAGTGAAGAGTGAAGATGGCAGTTCAAACGCCAGCCATTATGATTGAAAAATGTGACAATCCGCCAGCCAAACCCATGGAAAGCAACTTCAGTTTTGTGACGATTGAAGCTTTAAAATCACGATTATCGAAATATTTTTCATCGAACCGCCAGCCATGGAGAACATTCAGAAAACCAGCAAAGAAAAATGAGTAAGTTGTAATATTTTACTATTTTTGTAATTAAATTGAAGTGGATAATTTTGTTCATGGGCATTTTTTTTTATTAAATGTTATTTTGAAAAGGGAAATTGTTAAATTCTTTCAACATGGATAATTTAAAGAAACTAGATGATTATTTTGCTAAGGAAATGAATTTTCTTTCCAATAATTTTCCTAATGAACAGGAAGACATTGTTTTAAAAATGAAAGAAGCAAAAGTGACAGTCAATTCTTACAAAGATAAATTGATTGAGTTACGAGAGATTTCAATTCCCAAAGAATATGACAAGATTGTGAACAATTTTAATGAAACTGTCAAATCATTTCAGTTAACTCTTGAATGTTTTGCAAGTAAACTAAATCAAGAAGAGCGTTTGATAGATTTAAAATTGAATGTGATGGAGGATACCGAGTTTCCAATGGATTCTGCGCTTAAGTGTATTCCAGATTTTTATGGTAAATCAGAAGATTTAAATTCTTTCCTTGATCAAATTAATTATTTTTACAATAAAATTCCAAAAGGCGTTTCTCTTACACCATTGATTAATGTAATACAACTGAAATTAAAAGGTAAAGCTAAACCATTTACTAAAACTATTTTAAAACTTACTTGGGAAGAAATTGAAAAGAATTTGTTACATGAATTTGGTGATAAAAAGTCTTCTTTAAATATTTTCAAACGGATCGATACTCTTTCGCAGTACGAACATGAAACTTTTAAAGCATACAAGAACAGGGCACTAGAAATTTTATTCGATTTAGAAATCGATAAAAATGTTGATAGCTTTGCAATGGAAAATCTAAGAATTCATTTTATTGCGGGACTGAAGAATACTTATTTGCAACAAACTGCAAGAAATTTAACAATACAAAACTTTAGAGATTTTTGAGTATTCTAGAAGAAAAAGAATTAGTAATGAGGAATTTGAAAATTTGTACAAGGACAAACAAAGATTAAATTCACAATACATTAAAAATGAATTTTCAAATCAAAAGCAAGACGTGAATGATAATCGTAACTTTTCAACCCATCAAAATCGATTGAATAACTATCAAAATCAATATAACTACTCAAACAAAAGATATCATCAAAACCGATTCAGGAATAATTTTAAACAATTTTATACACAGCGAAAAAACTGAATGATGGGGTTTTCGATCATTTTGGCGTCCGAAACACCCGACAAAATGCGAATCAATATAACAGACGCTACAATTATCGTGCTCCTAGGTATTATAGAAATCGTAACAATATTTTTCGTAATAATTTTAGTTTGACTTCTCAGAGAGAATTCTACAATCCTCCTCATGAAGTACTAAGAATAATTTTAACTCCTTATCTTCAATTTAGATTAAGAATTTCATTTAAACAAAATCCATTTCATTCTATTTACTATTTACTTGATACAGGTGCTAGTGTCAATGTAATAAGTAGTAATATTTTGAATCAAATAGGTTACACTCATGTTAATTTTAAGGACAAAATTACTTTAACTGGCATTGGTAATACATTAACTGAAACGATAGGATCGGTGGTTATTGATTTATTAATCGGTAAAACAATTTATAACACAAAATTCTATGTTATGAAGAATTTGTCTGTGCCTGGTATAATTGGAGCAGAATTTTTAAAGAAGCACACTCTCTTCATCGATAAAAACTTTAAATTCATTGTATTACAAAAGCCAAAAATATATTTTAAATCGAATAATGTTGAATCAAATCAAATCTATAAGAAAAATAATTTTGAAAATAATGAATCAAGCGTTACTAACTATCAAAATGATACCAGTGGTTTTCAAAAAGACCAAGAAGTCAAGTATGAAGGAGAAATACTAAATAATGTTGCGTTTTGCGAAAATATTGTACACTCTGATGAAACAAGTGATGGATTTGAAAATAAATTAGATGATCAACCTTGTATGCCAACAGAATTAAATTTAGACATTGATAAAGATGGTGATGTAACGGAATTCAAAAATTTAAAAAGCATTAAAGGTAGGGAAAGAACTCAGAAAATAATTGATTTAGTAAATCTAGAACATTTGAATAAACATAATTTTGAGGAAATTGTTTCTATGATTGGAAAATTTAACAAATTATTTTTATTGAAGGAGATGAATTGACTTTTACGGATGCAGCAATTCATGAAATAGAAACTACAACGAATATTCCCGTTAATAAAAGGCAATATAGGATGCCTGAATCAACAAAAGTGCACATTGATGAGCAAATAGAGGAAATGCTCAAACTGGGTATTATTAAACCTAGTAAAAGTCCGTGGAATGCTCCTGTGTTATGTATACCTAAAAAAGTTGGAGCTGACGGTAAACAAAAGTATAGAATTGTGGTAGATTTTAGGTCATTAAACATGATAACGAAACCTTTTGTTTTCCCAATTCCATTGATTAATGAAATTTTGGATAACATTGGCGATGCTCAATATTTTTCGTCAATTGATTTAAAGTCAGGTTTTTATCAGATACCTATAAACCCCAAAGATGCAGCTAAAACTGCATTTTCAACTTCAAAAGGACATTATGAATTTTAAGAATGCCTATGGGTCTTAGAAATAGCCCAGCAACATTTCAAAAACTAATGAATATTATTTTATACTCGATTCAACCAATTAAAGCATTTGTTTATCTAGATGATATTATTGTATTTGGAAAAACTATTGAAGAACATAACGAAAACTTATTCAAGATTTTAGAAGCGTTATTCAAAAATAATTTGAAGGTAGAAACATCAAAATGTACCATTCTGAAGACACAGATTAATTACCTAGGTCATACGATTAATAAGCACGGAATTAAGCCTACGGATGACAACATCAAAACAATTAAAAATTTAAAACGTCCTCAAAACGTGAAGGATGTTCGTTCATTCCTGGGAACAATTAATTTTTATGGGAAATTTATTCAGAATATGGCAGATAAGCGAAAACATTTGAATAACTTACTGAAAAAAGACGTGAAATTTAAATGGACAGAAGATTGTGAAAATGCTTTTCATGAGTTAAAAAATTGTTTAATGTCAGAACCAATTTTAGTACGCCCAAATTATAATGATACATTTGTAATTACTACAGATGCTAGTGATTATGCTGTTGGAGCCGTGTTATCAAATGCTAAAACAAATGATAACCCAATCGCTTATGCTAGTAGAGCATTAAGTGTTTCTGAAAAGAGGTACCATGTAATTGAAAAAGAATTACTTGCTATAGTGTGGGCAGTTGAATATTTTAAACATTATATTTTTAATCAACAGTTTATTGTTTATACTGATCATAGACCGTTGATTGCAATTTGGAGATTGAAAGAGACCTCACCAACACTTTCCAAATTAAGATTAAAAATTCAAGGTATTGGATGTGATATCCGTTATAAACAGGGAAAAGAGAATGTTGTTGCTGATTTTCTTTCTCGTATCAAGCACGAAGAAAATTCAAATGCAAACATTGAAAATGTTTCGGAAAGTTCAAATAATAATTTAATTGCTGTTGTTACTAGACAACAAACACGTCAAAATTCAAATTTAATTGATAACTCAAAACCTGTTCGAAATAATCAATCTTTATTACAACAGAATTCAAATTATACTACTGATAATCTTTCAGACAATGATGATGATTTAGACATAACTATTGATTCCTTACAGGCTATCGATATTATGGACAAAAGGATGATGATTCATGGAAAAAGTTTACATTGGATGACTTTTTCGATGCTCAAAACAAAGAAGAAATTAATTTTAGTTTACTTAAATTTACAAAAACAATGATCAATGTGAATAATACAGATGCTAATTTTGTCATCATTAATAGTAAGACAGCGTTCAAAGAGCTAAGTGAATTGGTGGATCTACCACATGGTATGAAGGACAATATAAATGGAAGAATTTTTCATTTCCAAATAACAAATTGTGGGGTTTTATTTTGAATGGATCAAAACGTTCAATTACTAATAGAGAAGAGTTATTTGAGGGTTTGTTAGAAAGTTTTGTTAAATGTCCTGATTTTGCCAAATCAGCTAAAAATATTCAAATTATTTCATTTAGAAATTTACAGCAACTTCCCGATGTCAATATTCTAAGATTTATGGCAGGAAAATTTGATAAAATGTTTACACTATATGCATCTAATGAAGACAGAATGTTTGTAAAAGTAGAAGACAGAGAAACGGTTTTGAAAGAATTTCATGATGCTCCCTTGGAGGTCATGTGGGAGGTAAAAGAATGCTTCAACGTATAAGTCCACTTTTCACATGGGAAAACATGCGTAGAGATATTGAAAACTATGTAAGACAATGTGAACTGTGCCAAAAGAACAAGATTTGGCCCAAGAATAAGATTCCTATGAAGATAACAACGACTTCAACGGAACCCTTCCAAAAGTATTCATGGATATTGTAATATTAACCCCATCTGACGACAATAATCGTTATGGTTTAGTGATTCAAGATGATCTAACAAGATTTTTAACAGTTGCTGTATTGCCTGATCAGGAAAGCTCAACTGTCGCTAAAGCATTCGTGGAACATTTTATTTGTCGCTATGGTGCTCCACTAGAGGTAGTTACCGATCAAGGAACAAATTTTATGAGTAATTTACTGAAAAATGTATGCAAAATTTTGAAAATAAAGAAAATAAATACAAGTGCATATCATCCACAAGCAAATTTAGTAGAACGATCAAATAGAGAACTGAAAATCTATTTGCGAAACTTTATTGTTGGAAATCCGCAAACATGGGATCAATTAATTCCATTTTTCACTTTCCAGTATAATACAACGATTAATTCGTCTACTGGATTTACACCATTTGAATTATTGTACGGAAGATTAGCGAGAATTCCAAATACAGTTTATAACATTACTGAAAAGAGTTAAATTACGATGATTACATAAAGGAAATGAAAGCAAATTTTAAAAATGTCCACGACAAAGCTGTAGAAAACGTAGTTGCTTCAAAACATAAAAGAAAGGAAATTTACGACAGAGATGCAAAAGAATGGCAACCTTGGTGGGGGGATTTGGTTATTGTAGAAACCATTCCCACAGGTGTAGGAAAGAAGTTACAAAGTTTATGGCGAGGTCCATATGAAGTTGTTGATTTACCAAGTGAACAAACTACAGTAATTAAGAATGGAAACAAGTTGGAAAAGATTCACAACAATAGATTGCGAAAATTCAATGATTAACGAGGATTTTATTTATGAACAAGCATTTTATTATAAACAAATGACTAAGATATTGGGAAGGTAAAAAGATGAATATAGATTATAAATTACAACGTGCAGAAAAAGAAAGATTATCAAGGTAAAAAAACATGAACTGAAATTAAATCCACGTGGTACATAATTATAACATATGTTTAAAGACGTCAATAATTATATTTAATGGGATTATTAAGTAAAAGAGTGCACTCTACTGATCAGTACAATAAATGATATCACAGTATAATTGAGATGGATAAATGATGTTTTGATGCGTGATTGGACAAGGGACTGCAGCCCAGAATACATGTGTTTGTGTGTGAAAAATAAAATGCAGTGTGGGTCGAGAAAACACAAATAGATTATCCCACATCACATGATAAAGTATGTATTTAGTTTCATTTTAGGAAAAATTTTAGGTCCTTATTCAAACAAGCCTAATTAAACCTGGAAAAAGAGAGGGGAAGAGGATTTTGCAAACAAAATCTTTACAACGCACCTTAAACACAAATATTATCGATGAACTGAAGTAAAAAACGTGAGAGTAAGCGGAGTAAGTATAAAAAACTAATATTTTGAAAAACTTTTTAGCCAATGCCAGTGTAGATTTAAAATTATTAGAGTAAAAGAAAGGCATCCGATTAAATTTTAAACTAAAAACAAAAACAATGAGCAGTAGATGCAGGATAGGCTTAGGAAATTATAATTATAATATACTTTGCTACAATAATTAATATCAACTTTAAACAAAGAATTGTTAAATTGATAGTCACTTAGGAAATTATTCAAAAAAAAAAAAAATCTGTAACACGACACTACACAAATATGTAAAATCTCACCTACACGAACACAAATATCATCAAACGTTAACATTCGGATACAGCGGATAGCAGCAATACAACTACAACATTTCGGACAACACATTTGGCATCAACGAATTATTGGAAGTATTGCATTCATAAATTGCAGAAAATTGAGACAGGAGATGAGTTGTATAAAAAATGGTGGAACATAACAATGATGGAGTGAAGTATATGATACAAGGCAAAGAATGGTTATGATGCTAAATTATATTACATGGAATAGTTTCTGTTTGTTCAGTCAAAAGCAAAAACTTCTCAACCGGAAAAATATATATCAAAACTGACAATTAAGGCAAGACATCCAAATACAATTCTCGGATCTAATGGAAAGGAACAAGTATGGCAAAATGATGAAACATGATCTGTACACTACAATCAGATCTTATGGAATGGAATGAAAAGTTTCGATTGAGGTCCACGAAAATTTTATCGACTGCAGAACAAGGAAGGACTAACGCAGATCTCTATGCAATAAGAAAAAAGCATCAAGGAAAGGACAAGAAGGAAAATGTATCAAATAATGTTTGGCAGAATTGATCCACTATAGTCAAATCAACAAAGTCAAATGTCTCAATCTATGTGGTTTATTGAATGTTTTCAAGTTTCAAACCAAAAGCCAAGTGAAGAACAACATCGACGAATTATCAAGCCAGCTATTTTATCAATTATATCAACGCAGAGGAGACAACAGAACGTGAACAATAATTATATTTAGTACTCAGATATACAAAAACATATTTTTCAAAATCAACGTTTATCAAGAACCAGCGTTAGGCTTACAGTAGATGCTTATCTTAGCAGACAAACATCTAGCTGGGTAGTGTAAGGGTATGTAGCGACCCTCAGTTAATCAGAATATAAATTTAGATTTTTAGTTCGACCAACAGGGAAGAATTTGTCAGAAGTACATTGGTCTTTACAATCAGACGAAGTGCAACATCTTCAGATGCACTCATTAACACATGTTGACACGAGTCAAGTGTTATATTTCTAGGAGCACGTAGGTTAAGATATAAATAAACACAGTAGGAGGATGGAAGGAAAAGCACAAAGCGAAAACAGAAGGGTCATGAACTCTGCCAGGATCCCTGCTGAGAATTTTCGAGCAGAAAGATTTCAAGATCAACGCGGTGTAGTCAAAACGCACGTGGCTGAGCTACTCCCGTAGAGATGAATATTGCGCATGCGTCTTGACTAAAAACGCTTCGGAGTATAAAAGCCTAAGTTAGATTTAGAATCAGGGCAGTTGAAATGGGGTAGTTGAAATAAGGAGAGAGTTGAGAGAGGTAGTTGAAATTAGGAGGGAGTTGAAATTAGGACAGAGTTAAGAGTGGGAGTTGAGAGTTGCAGTTGGGAGATGGAGTTGATTATTCGGTGTAAGTGCTACGATGCACAGATTCAACCAAAATGCCACGGGGCATAGTGAAAAATGTTAAAATAAGATTAAGAAAAATCTAAGAATACATATTTTGGAGTTAAAGTGAAAATGGTGTCGTTCTGTGCTAAAGGAATAAAAATGAAAGAAATCCCAATGATATTAGAGACTAGGCTTACACAAGCTTACACAAGGGGTTTGCTTATAAACATCACGAGTTATCGCGATTATACGAAAAAAAGTTTTGAAAAAGTTGGTCGTCACCGATCATGGCCGTTCATGGTCACCCGCGACAGACACGGACGACGAAACAAAGAGAAACGCAAAAAGTAACTTTTTCAAAACTTTTTTTCGTAAAATCGCGATAACTCGTGATGTTTATAAGCAAACCCTTATGTCTATATATCAAAATTTTTGTAATTGTCTGCTCTACAACTTTGTAGAACATTGTTACACTCTAAAAATAACCCTGCAAAGTTAGAAAAAACACGAAATTTTAAAATGAAAATTTTTGTTCTAAATGAAAAAATGACCCTTCTGGGTCAATGTAGATTCGAAAAGTACATTAAATTTCCCATAAAATGACATGTTCCAAAATTTTTTACAGTCGAGTAACAGAAAATGGGAGAATTTTTAAAACGTTTTTAGTGTTTTTTTCGATGAAAAATACGTTTTTTCGGAATTCTGAGTACGCCATCAAATCGGGCGTCTAATTTTACATAAAAGTCCCTTTGACACCAAATTTCTATCTCATCACCGTTACAGGCTGCAAATTATTGAAAAACACCTCTTTTTTCGCATGTTCAAAAATGGAAGGGGTCGTACCGCCCCTCCGTCACGAGATATCAAAAAACGGACCTCGGATTCGTGATCAGGGACAAAAGTTACCCCTTAGGACAAAGTTTCACGCAAATCGAAGAGGGGTCGGGGCAACTGCTGTGTGAGTTGGCGGAGAATTACCCTTAAGATGTTTTGTTAATAAAGCTGTTCTATAGGAAATACTGAACAATAAAAAAAACATATTTTATTTAAATTTAAGATAACTTCGGCTCCGACTCCGACTCCGGGTTATCAGAAATCTTCGGCTCCGACTCCGACTCCGACTCCAGCTCTTAAAATTTAGCCGACTCCGGCTCCGACTCCGACTCCAGCTGTTCGAGTTTTGACGACTCCGACTCTGACTCCGACTCCAGGTCCCCAAAAAGACCCGACTCCACCGACTCCGGCTCCGACTCCGACTCCACAGCCCTGATTATTATACTCTAAAAATTTTCCCTGCAAAGTTAGGAAAAACTCTAAATTTTAAAATGAAAAATATTGTTCAAAATGAAAAAAAATACCCTTCTGGGTCAATGTTGATTCGTCAAGTACATTAAATTTCCCTTAAAATGGCATGTTCCAAAAATTTTTACAGTCGAGTAACGGAAAATGGAAGAATTTTTAAAACTTTTAAAGAGTTTTTTCGATGAAAAATACGTTTTTTTCGGAATTCTGAGTACGCCATCAAATCGGGCGTCTAATTTTACATAAAAGTCCCTTTGACACCGTTTCAGACTGCAAATTATTGAAAAACACCTCTTTTTTCGCATGTTCAAAAATGGAAGCAGTCGTACCGCCCCTCCGTCACGAGATATCATAAAACGGACCTCGGATTCGTGATCAGGAACAAAAGCTACCTTTTAGGACAAAGTTTCACGCAAATCGAAGAGGGGTCGGGGCAAATTTTCCCGAATTCGCGTGAGTTGGTAGAGAATCATCCATATGCTTTGAAGCACTCACGTACGATCTTCTGTGAAAGGTAAAAATAAATAGAACATGTTTGCAGACTGGCACCTGCGAGAGCATCAAAATGGCTAAGAAGGCTGAAAAAGTGCTCAGCCCCTGAAAAAAGTAAGGAAAAAGGATCCATACGTATTTTTCATCTTTGATGTTGTTTTCACCTCAGCCTTCTTCTTCACCAGGGGAGCACTGAACTCGTAAAAACGCATGCCAAACAAGCCAGATTAGGGGCGGGATATTATCGGCCTTTATCGGGATTTTCCAATATATGCTAATACCAGCTAGGCCGGGGTCCAACGCAACGTAAGGGAACGCGCCTAGGAGCCGAGATATGCGGCAGAAGATTGCGCCTCCCCATAATAAGGTTCATAATTTTACGAGCAGATTTATCGGACTGTATCAGTGCGGTGATGGCGGGGAGAATCTCGCCCGGGTTTGGAGCGATCTTTATCGAAAAGTTGGAAAGTGTGTCAAAATTGAGATGGGGAAAAGTTTTCTGTCGACACCGTTTGTCTTTGGGAGTTTTGGGTTTTGAGAGTACAGTTAAACCTCGTATAAGAGCGCCTCGCATATGCAACTTTGCATATACGAGTCATTCCACCTGATTCGGTTTTGTCGCAAGAGTTGCATATGCGAGGTACAGGGCTTATGGGATTTTGGCTATATGGGAGACATGGGCTATATTTTTATAAGAAATCAACTAAAATATACAAATTTATAGTGTTTTGGAATCGTTATGAAGTCAGCTTTACAGCTATACCAAATTTACATGGTTTACGATGTTCTAGGTCATCCGAAACTTCGTCAAGTTAAGGCCTATGTGTTCAACGCCGTACAAGTATGAGGTAGGCGATTTGACTGTGGTTTTTGACCACAGGTCATATCCGGATAACCTCAGGGAGGTTCAGGGACTAGTCTACCGATATGTGGTGATGTTCTGGGTCTTCTGTAGAGTCCCGGGATGTACGACCGATGGGTCTACCGCCGTAACACGGCAGAGGTCGGTGTTTTTTGACCTCAGATCATATCCAGATAGCCTCAGGGAGGTTCAGGGACTAGTCTACCAATATGTGGAAATGTTCTGGGTCTTCTGTGGAGTCCCGAGAGCTACGCCTGAAGGGTCTACCGCCGTAATAAGGCAGAGGTCGTTGGTTTTTGACCTTAGATAATATCCAGATAGCCTCAGGGAGGTTCAGGGACTAGTCTACCGATATGTGGTGATGTTCTGGGTCTTCTGTAGAGTCCCGGGAGGTACGTCCGATGGGTCTACCGCCGTAACACGGCAGAGGTCGGTAGTTTTAGACCTCAGATCATATCCGGATAGCCTCAGGGTGGTTCAGGGACTAGTCTACCGATGTGTGGTAATATTCTGGGTCTTCTGTAGAGTCCCGGGAGTAACGGTCAATGGGTCTACAGCCGTAACTAGTCTACCGATATGTGGTGATGTTCTGGGTGTTTTGTAAGATTTCGGGAGCTACGTCCGTTGGGTCTACCACCGTAACAAGATAGAGGTCGGAGGTTTTTGACCTCAGATCATATCCGGATAGACTCAGGGAGGTTCAGGGACTACTCTACCGATATGTGGAAATGTTCTGGGTCTTCTGTGGAGTCCCAAGAGCTACGCCTGAAGGGTCTACCGCCGTAATAAGGCAGAGGTCGATGGTTTTTGACCTTAGATAATATCCAGATAGCCTCAGGGAGGTTCAGGGACTAGTCTACCGATATGTGGTGATGTTCTGGGTCTTCTGTAGAGTCCCGGGAGGTACGTCCGATGGGTCTACCGCCGTAACACGGCAGAGGTCGGTAGTTTTAGACCTCAGATCATATCCGGATAGCCTCAGGGTGGTTCAGGGACTAGTCTACCGATGTGTGGTAATATTCTGGGTCTTCTGTAGAGTCCCGGGAGTAACGGTCAATGGGTCTACAGCCGTGACTAGTCTACCGATATGTGGTGATGTTCTGGGTGTTTTGTAAGATTTCGGGAGCTACGGCCGTTGGGTCTACCACCGTAACAAGATAGAGGTCGGAGGTTTTTGACCTCAGATCATATCCGAATAGCCTCAGGGCCGTTACTTCCGGGACTCTACAGAAGACCCAAAAGATCATAACACATCGGTAGACTAGTCCCTAAACCGTCCTGAGGCTATCCGGATATGATCTAAGATCAAAATCCAGTGACCTCTGCCTTATTTCGGTGGTAGACCCATTGACCGTAACTCCTGGGACTCTACAGAAGACCCAGAACATCACCACACATCGGTAGACTAGTCCCTGAACCTCCCTGAGGCTATCTGGATATTATCTAAGGTCAAAAACCATCGACCTCTGCCTTATTACGGCGGTAGACCCTTCAGGCGTAGCTCTCGGGACTCCACAGAAGACCCAGAACATTTCCACATATTGGTAGACTAGTCCCTGAACCTCCCTGAGGCTATCTGGATATGATCTGAGGTCAAAAAACACCGACCTCTGCCGTGTTACGGCGGTAGACCCATCGGTCGTACATCCCGGGACTCTACAGAAGACCCAGAACATCACCACATATCGGTAGACTAGTCCCTGAACCTCCCTGAGGTTATCCGGATATGACCTGTGGTCAAAACCACAGTCAAATCGCCTACCTCATACTTGTACGGCGTTGAACACATAGGCCTTAACTTGACGAAGTTTCGGATGACCTAGAACATCGTAAACCATGTAAATTTGGTGTAGCTGTAAAGCTGACTTCATAACGATTCCAAAACACTATAAATTTGTATAGTTTAGTTGATTTTTTATAAAAATATAGCCCATGTCTCCCATATAGCAAAAATCCCATAAGCCCTGTACCTCGCATATGCGTGCTTCGCATAAGAAACCCCCATATGAGGTGCATATGCGAGGTTTAACTGTATTTAGAAATTGATTTGCGTCAGTGCTCACTTCACAAATTTAACAAAATGTTTAACTTAGTTCAATACGCACATTCAGGTTTTTCATACTTATCAATCGAGTTAAAGATTTAAGAATAACTCCGCCATTAACCAGCAATGAGTTGGATTCAAGACAAGCATTTGATTGATTGAGGTACTTTTTCACTAGACAATAACACACACATTCCTCTTTGTCAACCAACGCATTGCAGCGCGTTGGGGTTCCTGTCAGGATGAAAATCCAAAATTAATGGTGCTGATTCATTACAACGTGTTTACATCTCGGTATCACGAGCTTGATTGTTGTTAGTGAGAACATCAAATTAATGGCAGTTATTTGAGAAGAATGGTGCTAGATTGGCATGCATTGGCGTTTAAATTAAGAGCTTAGATTGTGATGGATTTGAACAGTGGGTTTATTCGATATACAGTATGTAAAAAAAGTATTTACACCCCTTGGGCACAATACACATTTTGTGATGAAACATGTTAACAATTTAAAGTTTGACAGAAACCTAGTACCGTTAAACGGGGTGACTTTGATAGCCGGGGTGACTTTGATAGGTTTGCGATTTTTCCGCAAAATAAAGAGTTCAATTAAAATACGTAAGGAATGGTTTAGAAACATACTGACCGTGGTAGAGAAGTGTTCAAAGTATCTCAAGAAGAACTTTTCATAAAATTATAACAAGTTTAAATAGTTAGTTAACTAAAGTTAAGAAAATGTTGATGAAAGTCATTATTTTAAACTTCTCAAAGTGTCATGATTTTCTCAATGAACATGATTTTTAATCGGAAAACGGAATGCATTTTCGGATTCTTTGGACAATTTTCCACTAGGAGAAGGTTAAATAAATTTGTAAATAATAAATAATATGTGTTTTTGAAACACAATTTAAAAAAAATCTCCAAATTTATAAGCAATTTCAGTTAAATAAATTTCATCTAAAATGTGAAAACTTGTGATTCGTGCTTCAAATTCTGTAAAAAATGCAAAATAAATCGATAATTTTATAAACAAAACCAGTTTTAACAAATTTTAGGTGAAATTTCGACTTTTTAACAATTTTTCCTTAAATTTATATGTATTTTGCTTAAAAGCTTATACACTTAGTTAACTAAATATAAACATTGTTTTTTTTTCTTAAAAACTATATCAGCTACTTTAGTGATGGTACATTTAGGGTACAAATAAAGTTTGAACATCTTAAAAATGATTTAAACAAGAAAAACTATGACTATCAAAGTCACCCCGGAATTAAAACTAAGAATTTTTAACGTAACTATTTTTTTAAACATTATTCAAAAAACTTTTATTCCGAAATAGTGCATGGACTTTGTGTAGTCTACCCCAGTACATGTTTTAAAAATAACAATCTTGAGAAAAACCTTACCTGTTGGAAAATATGCTAAAAACAAATTGAAATCCTATCAAAGTCACCCCGGTTTACGGTACTACGTTTTGTTCAGAAACTCATGCCGAACATTTTGCTACAAAAAGCAAAAAGTAAGTTTGATCCACGAGAACAAAAATTACGAAATTCCATACATTTTTGGCAGGTTGCTCAAACGAAACCATAACAACGTTTTTACCTAGGTATTTAAAAACGTGGGTTTTATAGAAACCCTAGATGTTTGGGTATCAAAAGATCGGAAATTTTATGCCCTTTCCGATGCCATATAGGTTGACTTGTGAATCGTGGACCGGTTCGGATGCCGGCGGATTTTCTGACGACGTAATTCTGGGTTGGTACGAAATTCCAACGAAAAATCTATTCTATCGATACAGAACCCCCAAAACGGTGTTATACCCACTCCAAAATGTTTATTTATCAATTGAATGGTAAAATATAGACATTTAGTTAAATTACAAATTTGCAAAATTTAGTTTGGATAATTTTATATAGAATTTACAGAGTTATATAAACTTTTATACTAAGTACAGTCGACTCTCTGGTTGTCAATATCCAAGAGACCGTCGAGGAAGAGAATCATCAGTTTACAGAACGATGCAAAATGAAGACTCGATTGAAAATATGTTTTTCTTGGTATCCAGCTACACAGCAAATAAAGAAGTAATCCAGCTGCGTGTAAAAGGCCTGGGTGTAAAATAAATGTTGCATTATTTTATGAAATTCTGTGTAATATTACACCCTGAAATATGTAGCCCATCAGTATGGGAAACCTACTTGACCGAAATGTCAAGCTCATATATACGTTTATCCTTTCCATTTTCACCGGTCTGATGGCCGAGTGGGCTAAGGCGCCAGTCCTTACTGTTGGTGCTGGGTTTGAATCCCGTCGGTTGCATTTTTTTTTTGTGTTTACAAAAATTTTACATGCAGTGTGTAATATTAAGTGACTTTTTTGACGAAGGTGATGTGCATGCTTTTGCATGCGATTTTACCATCGGATTTTTTGCTGTGTATGGGAGAGAATCATGGCAACGTCCGGCAAACAAAAACAAACTAATGTCAAACACCCTTCAAAGCTTCGTTTTGCAAAGAAAAATGTCTATGCAAGCCATGAGATAGTGACAATATTGACAACAGGAAGAGATTTTTAAAGCAAACAGAATCCAAGGGACCGTCGAGGAAGAGATCCTTCAAGCAAGAGAAAATATCGAGGAATAAAGCCAATCGAAGTATGCAGTTTGAAGGGACTGAAGAATTCATTGATAGATGGAGCAATATTGATATCGAGAAGATCGAAAGCCAGAGAGTCGACTGTAGTTAGTAAACTTTATATTCAATCCAAATTATTTTTTCAATCAGTCAAGGATGCCTATTTGGAGTTGGGAGACTGGATTCATGGTGATTTCTCAACAAATAACTTAATTTATGTTAATTTTTTGAAAGGTGTACAAACTTTTTTTGCACCTTTTTTTGATTTTTGTAATAGTATTTATTATATAACTTTTTATAGAAATCATCTATTCATGAGCTTTTTGTAGAAAAATGTTCGGCATGAGTTTCTGAACAAAACGTAGTACTAGGTTTCTGTCAAACTTTAAATTGTTTACATGTTTCATCACAAAATGTGTATTGTGCCCAAGGGGTGTAAATACTTTTTTTACATACTGTATAGCAATTCCAAGCGAAATAGGTAATCGGTTGTACCCGACCCTCTCCGATATCAACGAAGGTTTGTAAACATGTTATCCTAGGTTTTTGTAATCCATTATTGTGCAGATGGTGCCTCGAGTTGCACTCGAAAATGACATTTAGAAAGGGCGTTAGATATTTCCAATATTTAGCGATTTAAATAAAGCTGTACCACAAAGCCGTATCGTATCAAAAAGCATTATAAACCAACTTGTAGGAACTTTGATAAGCTTTTAAGAAAAAAAAACCCTGAAAAAAAGAAATGCCTGAGATGTTGCAAAAAGTTTCACAAAAAAACTCAAGATGATTTGACTCACCTTAAAAAAAATAAAGAGATCATTTGCTGAAAGTGTGTTTTGAAACGTGCTCTGGACGTCAACATTTTCAAAAACCGAACACGGGAATCGATTCTCCAGAAAATTTTAACATAAAGTCTCCATATTTATTGTTGTCCTGTTGTTGTGTTGTTGATTTTCTACTTCGAAAATATTTTTCCCGAAAAGCTTGTCTTATTTCCCATAAGCTTTTCAAAACATCCTGCATTTTTCGAGAAGGTTGTTGCAACATCTGAGGCTTATTCCACACAGAAATGATTTTTGATTGCAATTTTAATTTTACATTATAAAATATAATCAAAAAAGTTTTGTTTTATTCCAGCTATTAAAAAAAATCGAAATATTGGCAAAACTTCCTTTTGACCTGCTAGTGTCATACAAACTAAGAAAAAGTCGTGTAAACTTCCGTCTTATTTGTCGCTCATAACTGAAGCGTCAAAAAATATGTTAAATTACATCAGATTGTAAAATTACACGATATTAAAAACCATCCAATAGCCATCATAGTGTGATTTTACATGTATCGGTTACAATGATGACGTATGCTGCAAAACTTTTTTTATATAGTCTCAGGAATAAATCAGAATTTTGGTTGTTTTGAATGGTTTTTTTTTATTTTTCTCGGTTTTTTACACTTCTACATTTATCTAGTCACCAATTTAACAATTAGCACATAAACACTGCTTCTTCCTCTTCCTGTTTGTAACTTTCACCACCTTCAATCGGATTCCGCCACAACCATCACACTTCTTTACTTTTTGCTATTCCTTCCTTCCAAATTTTCTGTATTCTGGGTCACTTTCTTGAAGCACCAGCCGTTTTGAGTTGAAAGCTTAGCACATCGAATGTTTGGTTTCCCCGGCAGCAACTGCGCGGCTGCTCTTCCGGATAAAAATTTACAACTGCAACAAAAAGTAACAAATAAATGTGCACTTTACGTTGGGATCCGATCGCAAACGTACCTCTGTCAGCGTTTTAATTGTGCCTTGCAGGCCTTGTTGTGTTAGATTCCATGCATTTTTGCGGTCCCCCAGCGGAAAAAAAAATATTCTCGTTGCCAAACATCAACAACGGGTTGACGTTTCAACTTCAAGCGCGTAAGAAATAAACACGTGGTATTACATTATATTTGATGTAACTTTACATCTTAAAGCACGCTCCAGTTATGGGCATCAAATATAATGTAAAATTAGGTCAAAATAGATTTATCATCACAACTAAAGTTGTACTTCACATTTCCAATGGCAATGTTGACATTTTGTGTCAAATAGAATTTCAATTCACATCTCAATCTCGTTTACATGATTCTATTTTACGTCGAATAGTGAATTCCGTTAAGTGTAATAATCATTATTTTTTAAGTGTGTAGCTCAAAACATGCATTTTTTGTCATATAAAACATATCCAATCATAAAATTGATATTTTAGAATGATGGTTATTTTGCGCAAATATGTTTTTGTGGGAGAGTCGAATTAAAAAAGGGTAAATATTTTTGTCCCGCTTTATATAGACATTCCTATGGACAATTGTCCACGAAAGGAGGGAAGGGAAGGTGATTTCCAAAATAGTGTCCACGTGATTCTTATTGGTCCATAAAAGTCTCCAACATGTCAAAAGGAACAAATATTTTCAGTGTTTTTTCTCAAGGTACAGATTTTTAAATATTTTAAGGTGAAACGGGACGTCAGTTCTTCGATAATTTCTGTTCAATTTTAAACAAAGTTGCGTTCAACCAATTTAACATCTTCAGAACTTCGTAAGCTCAATTGAATCCTATTTCTGAGCTCGACCGATTGTTTGCTATCGTTATATTTACCGTCTGCAACACACAGAACTTGCTCTAGTAACGACATTTTCCATACAACTGCTTTTGAAAACTCGAGTTGTCAATATGGCCCGTATCACCCTTAAAGACTTGTATGAATGAACTAAAGGTGCAAAATGCCTTCTTTGGCCATAGAAAAAATACTCACAAAGTTTCATCAAAATACAAAAAAATTACAATAATACTCGATGTCCAAAGTGTTCGAAAATGTTGCCAGTTGATAATTTTTGTAGTTTTTACCAGCGATATGTTCACAAATGAATTGGTCAACAATCAAAACTATTGCAGTCTTCAATAAATAAACATTTTTGAAACTCTAAATTCCTCATGTACAAATTTACACCACCTAACAACACGCAATGTAAAGTTGAATATGTATGTTGAGCATCAGTTATGTTATCTATTCTCCGATAACATTTGTGTAACAAAGCGAGAAAAGCTAAGGTTATTTATAGAATGGTTGGCCACGCCCATTTTTTAGAAGATGCCAAACAGTGCAATATTGTTTTTATTCAACAAACTATTTTCGAGTAAAGCATTGCTAATGAGGGAACAGCATCTTGGCATATCAGCCCTTTGACGTTCAATTACAGCTCATAAAAAGTGTTTTCAAGTGAAAAAAAGTGATAAATAGCTCAATAGGAAGTGAGCAAGCAAGTTTTTATCAAAAGTGTTTCAAAATAAATTATTTAAAAAGTGAAAATCATCAAATGGGATGGAGTTAGGAGCAAGTGCTTACCCTCCCAAACATGTGAAAATATTCTCTATGTTGTGTGTTAAAGTTGGAAAAGAGTGAAGTTGACAATGTTTTAACACTTGTGTGGCACACATAAGAGTTACATAAGTCAGTTATACAAGTAGTGAAACAAACTGTTATTTAACTAACGTTGAAATTTATTCTCGTATGTTGATCAAAAACAGCTGTCTAACTATTATTCAACAGACGTCAAGTTATGAGTGCTGCTTGGTCATTTAGTTATCTATTCAGTTGATTATAATCTTAATTAGTTCTCATTAATTTCATCTCATTTTTTTATTCTCCTTTTTAATGATTCACAATTAATAAATTCCTAGTACATTGTACAAAAAATAAATTAATTTCAGTTGAAGTCACAGCGGTGGTCTTGCATAATTAATTTAATGAAAAATCGTATACTTCTATAAAACTTCTGTTTTCTATCAATTTTCTGTCGTTTATATTTGCCATGCATATCATAATTTCAAAATTTTGTAATTATTAAGAGGCAGTATTTGTAAATATTGCTCGGTTTGTTCTAGAGGTCGTATAGAGGTGCTCCGATTTGGATGAAACTTTCAGCGTTTGTTTATCTATACATGAGATTTACTCATGCCAAATATGAGCCCTCTACGACAAAGGGAAGTGGGGTAAAACGGGCTTTGAAGTTTGAGGTCGAAAAAACCTAAAAAATCTTAAAATTGCTCGCATTTCCGTAAAACTTCATCAATTCCAACTCTCTTAGATGCATTCGAAAGGTCTTTTGAAGCACTTCAAAATGTGCAATAGACATCCAGGATTGGTTCAACTTTTTCTCTTAGCTTTTGCAAATTACTGTCAAAAATTGATTTTTTTAAAACCTTAATATCTTTTTGCAACAGCCTCCAACACCCATACTCCTATAGGTCAAAAGATAGGTAATTACATGGTCAATAAGCCTACGGTGTTAACTTTTTGGCCAATCACAGTTTTTCTCATAGTTTTTCGATTTTTCTAGAACAAACATTTTACAACGTTAGTTTTTGCCCTGTAGGCCGCCATAGCGGCACTTTTTGGTCTCAATTTTGTCATATTCGGAATCTTCGGACAATTTCACGTAAGTTAGAAGTATTGAAGTTGTAAATTTGAATTAAACAATAATTCAATAAAACTTTTTTGAAAAAAGAAATAGATCGTATTTACCCTGTGATCAATACGTCAAATGCTGTATCAAGTAGGCGAAAACCTGTTTTACCCCTAATTAAACAATTTGTTAAAAAATATTTTAATTCATACTAAATGGCAATTTTTCCAATCAAATTTACAACTCCAATACTTCTAGCTTACGTGAAATTGTCCGAGGATTCCGAATATGACAAAATTGAGACCAAAAAATGCCGCTATGGCGGCCTACAGGGCAAAAACTAACGTTGTAAAATGTTTGTTCTAGAAAAATCGAAAAACTATGAGAAAAACTGCGATTTGCCAAAAAGTTAACACCGTAGGCTTATTGACCATGTAATTACCTATCTTTTGACCTATAGGAGTATGGGTGTTGGAGGCTGTTGGAAAAAGATATTAAGGTTTTAAAAAAATCAATTTTTGACAGTAATTTGCAAAAGCTAAAAGAAAAAGTTGAACCAATCCTGGATGTCTATGGCACATTTTGAAGTGCTTCAAAAGTTTTACGGAAATGCGAGCAATTTTAAGATTTTTTAGGTTTTTTCGACCTCAAACTTCAAAGCCCGTTTTACCCCACTTCCCTTTGTCGTAGAGGGCTCATATTTGGCATGAGTAAATCTCATGTATAGACAAACAAACCCTGAAAGTTTCATCCAAATCGGAGCACCTCGATACGACCTGTTACACATTGGTGAAAAACTCGCTCTTAATCACTTCACTCATTCACAATTGACCCTAATTTCCCCGGAAAAAAATGCATCACCAAACTTTGAGTGCGTTGCAGTGTTTAAAAATTATGAATGTTTATTTATACACCCATAAGAAAAATATATCTCAAAATCTGCAACAGTGGATTTGCTGCAGAAAATGTTATATTTTATTACATTTTTTGCAGCAAGCCCATAGATCATTTTTGCCTGCGTGTAAACACGTCAGCGATCTGAAGTTCTCACCAACACATATAACGATGGCGCGTCCCCGAACAACACTCCAGAGAGAACAGTATGTTCGCGCTCTGTCCCTCATTATTCATCAAGTGTCCATGGCGCGGTGGTAGCGTGTCGGTTCAGCAACCTAGAAGTTGATGGTTCAATCCTCGTTCTGTTAAAAAAAAATTTCTGCAATACAATCAATCTGCCGTCGGTCATGTCGATAAATGTCGGTAACGGGCAAAAATGTCATACCCTTATATCGCAAAAAATGCATGAGGACAGTTTTCATGCAGATTCTGTTATACGACCGCCGGTTGGGTGTATGTTTATCAATCTTTCGACACTTTCTTCGAGGAAATTTGTTAACACGAGCTTTCAAACCAGTTACTTCATAGCAACCAACCTTCGTTTCGCCACAACATTCATCACAACTTTAAAAATAAACTCACCAAAAAGTGCCCCCCTTTAACTGAATGGCTTCCGTTCCAGGGAATTTGCACCACTCTGGCTGGCAGTCTGTTTTCGGAAATGGCACCCCGGGGAGTTTTCCCCATGCCTCAAAAAGTCATCAATCAGTGTGTCGTGAATGGCCTTCCGGGTCCGTTCCTGGGAAAGCCGTTATTGGCTCTCGAAGCCAACTTATGATCACATAATAAAACGGGCTTAAACTTTGATGTGAAACGTTCTGAAAGGCTCGGTTTTAATTAGGTCTTATATGGACGTAATTTTCCCCTGATGGAAAATTGGCATAAATGTTGCAATGAAATGTTTCAATTAGGCTCGATTCTGATTTTTAAAACCGTAATTGCGACCAGCTTTTGTACCTACGTTCATTAGCGTAATAAATTCATCGCATGTGCCGTCAAAGTTGCCGAAAATCCGCAGCTTTGAGGATTCCATCGAAAAGCACCACCACACTGATCCGACCAAATTCGAGCAGAGTTTGCCAACCTCAGAGCCGCAATTTTTAATCACATCACGACTGCCGAAAAAGTTTTCCCCCCCAAGATGGTGGTGGGCTTCGGCAAAGAAGCAACCAAGTCACGATTTAGATCCCCCTTCCCGATGAGCGGACAAACAAAAAAGTGGGAAGTTTATCCTGGAAAATTGGGGTTGCAGCCATCATGGATGAGTCGATAACCGCAATGGCAAGAACTAAAACGTTGAGAGAGTTGTATCAAGCTCGATTTTGCTGCAATCAAGACGCTCAAGAAAGTGCATCTCGAATGGACTGCTCCAGGTTGGCCTCCAGCTGGGGGCTGTGGTTTTCCAATAATAGAAACCACCGGAGAGATGGTTTGGAAGATTGAACCACATCATTAGACGCTTTGGTGAATGGTTTCCGGGGAATGACCACAGAGCCGAGCTGGTGTCTGGTCAAATTAGTTGGTTTCGTTTAGAGCTTTGAAAATTGAATAAATACAAATATAAAACAAACATTACTTATAGAACAATTGCTGGAAATTTAAGAAAAATACAGCTGAAAACTGAAAAAGCTCAATATTGGTTAAACAAATTCACATAAACGCACCAAAATTCATTCGCTAGCGGCCTTGCGGACACCCTTTCCACAAAATTAATTACAAAATGTCAGAAGAAACACACATCACGCGTACGCCAAAGGCTTAAAACCATCATGTCATCACATTTAGGCACACTTTTTAGCCTGATGGATGAATCTGCAAGAGTTGTGCCGATGTGTGTGTGTTTGTCTTTTTGTTTGCCTACACAAAGTACACTAACACACCCACACACACACACACAAATAATCACATTTTGTATGCGCGCATCAGGGTTTTTATTTTATGGTTTAAGGTTAATTTTGATTGACACTCCCTAATTGCGATGCGGCGCAGCAATGATGAGCTGCCAGCTGTCTCCGGTGGTGGCCCTTGCGTTTGTGTGTGTGTGTGTGTGTGTGTGGGCGTTGTGTGGCTTCACACAAACACGCTCTAAACTGGCTGCCAGTGTTGGCAGCTGTTTTTTGTCACTTTGCGCCAGAGTTAATTAATTTTGGAACTTTGATCATCCATTAAACCATGTGTATGTGTGTGTGTGTGCTTATATTTATGTTACGTCAAAGTTTGAAAGAAAAATATTACAGGTTAATGTTTTTCAATATACCTAAATTTCTAAATTTTTTCATGATCATTATATTTTAATGTAAATTTATCTTGTTTAGAATCTCGACGCTGCTGTGGTAACTTGTCGCAGGTTGCTTTTTGACTTCTCGTGAAAAAAAAAACGCGTTTCAATGTTTGACCTTGAATAAAACAAAGCCGAGAGCACGCAATGTAAACAATAACAAACACGTTTTGTTTTGTTGACAATTCTGTGCATTGTTCTGAAGTTAGGTTCAAAGTTTTAATTACAAATCGTCTGCTGTGTGCTTTGTTGTGACAAAGATCATTTTTAACGAAAATGAGTTAATGATGACGTTTTTCTATACTTAACAGACACTACAAGTTGCCCAATTTTGGACATTCGCTTCCGTTTCGGGACCATCCATAAACCACGTGGACACTTTTTGGGAATCTCGAGCCCCCCTTCGTGTCCACACAAAAACAAACTTTTTTGTATGGAGCGTGGACAATCGCCATACCCCCCCCCCCCTAAAGTGTCCACGTGGTTTATGGATGGTCCCTTCCCGGATATCGCAATACATACTTGTGCAATTTTCTACGAAATCGACCGATTTCGACCATTTTTATTTCTTGTATTTTTTGATTTGGCACAAACATTGTGGGGGTCTTCCCTATCACCGAAGAAGTAATTTTGGTTCACCCATACAAATTTCCATACAATTTTGGCAGCTGTTCATACAAAAATGGTACGGATATATTCGAAAAACTGTAACATTCCAAGGATTTTTTTTGATTGATTTGGTGTTTTCGGCAAAGTTGTAGGTTTGGTGATTTTTAAAGTAACTTTTTTTATACAACAAAAACAATTTCTCAAAATTCGTATTTTTGAATAATTTTGTATGTTTTAGAGGACAAAGCCCACATCCTTTAAACCATTCAGAAGTATGGAAAAAAATTGTCGTCGAGTTGTGATATTTTTTAAATAGTGATTTCATGTAATAAATTAAAATTTTGCATTTATTTTTTTTGTTCAAATTTTTTATTATAAAAATATAATTTGCGATTGTAAAGTATTTTTCTGTTATTTTTTTAATAATTGCACCGTTTTCAAAATGCAGTCATTTCAAGTTGAATTTCTTTTTTTTTTAATTTTTAAAATAGTGCTATTGATTACCCATTCCTTATTTTTGTTATTTGAAAAGTTAAGAAAATTTGCTTCATAATGGTCTAAGAGGCTTTGAAGTTGGACTACTGGTTGCTGAAATACAGTGACTTAAAGAAAAAGAAACAGCAACATTTAAGTTTTCTAAGTCTCACCCAAACAACTCTCCAAATTCTAATATCGATATCTCATTAACTAATGGTCCAATTTTAAATGTTAAAATATGAAACATTCCTGAAATTTTCCCATCTTTTTGAAAATAGTATTTTTTTTTTCAATTCAGACTAACATTTCAAAAGAGCCAAACATTCAATGGCGAAATTTGAAATGTAAGTCTTGACCTTTAAAAAAATAGTTTTCAAAGAGATGGGAAAATCGAACCATTCGCGGCTGGGATACAGACATTAGAAAATGGTGGGTTGGTTGGGTGAATCTTAGAAAACATCAATTTTCCTGTTTTTAAATCTTTGCATGGCAATATCTCAGCAACTAAAGGTCATATCAACCAAATTCAAAAAAGCAAAATATAGAGAATTTTCTCATCTTTTCAAAATTACTTTTGGGCAAATACCCCTCCGCAAACAATATAGCAAATTACCCCTCCGCAAACAATATAGCTGGAATTATTGGAAACTCTAAACCATAGAATAGCCGACCAAATCAAAAAAGATTTTCAAAAAAGATCTACTCTCGAAACATGCAATTTAATGAACAACACACGAGCTAGCTTCTGGGAAGAACCAATCACTCATCTAATTAGAGCGAGCTTTTTCTGTTTCAAAAAAGCATTGCATGGTTTCCGTTTAGGCTGAAGCCCGCCTCATTACAGCCCGATGATGACCTTGCCGGGAAGAGGAAATGGCAGCTGATTTAATTAGCTAGATGGAATGTATCGCTTGTTGGAGAGGGGAAAAGCAGCAACAGGTCAGACCTTTCTGTGCAACTTTACATTAATTTGAAAAGTGTAAAATTTTATTTGGCAGTTCAACCTAATTGCAAGAGATACATTGCTTTAAGAGCGAGTTTTTCATTTATGTGTAACAGGTCGTTATCGAAATTAAGTGAAATTGTCCAAGGATTTCTAGTATGTCAAAATTGAGTAACATTGTAAAAGATTGTTATAGATAAATCGAAAAACAATGAGAAAAAAATCGATTGGCCAAAATTAATTCCGTAGGTTTATAGTCCATGAAACTCCCTAACTTATGACCAAACGGAATAGGAATGTTGAAGGTTGTAGCAAAAAGATATTGGGGTTTTAAAAAAATCAATTTATTGCAGTAATTTGCAAAAGCTATGAGGAAAAGTCAAACCAATCTCGGATGTTTATGGCAAATTTTGAAGTGCTTCAAAAGACCTTTCAAATGCAACAAAGAGAATGGGAATTGATCAAGTTTTACGAAATTAGGAGCAATTTTAAGATTTTTAATGTTTTTTGGAACTCAAACTTCAATGCTCGTTTACCCCACTTCCCTTTGTCGTAGAGGGCTCATATTTGGCATGAGTTCATCTAATGTAAAGGCAAACAAACGCTGAAAGTCGATGTACGACCTCTAGAACAAACCGAGTAAAATCTACAAAAACTGCCTCTTAATTAACGTTAGAAATAAAGAACATTTTATATATATATAGAATATATATTTTTTCGGATATTAAAAAAAAAATAAAACTAAGCGTCTGAAACGTGACTTGGCGACTCATTGACATTGTCCATTTAAACTCGGATCTGTACATCCTAGGAATCCAAACCAGCAGTGCTTACACAACTGAACCAGTGTTAATTAAACCAATTACGGGACTAATTGTAAAGGTTCAGGTTCATTTCAAATTTCGCTACAAAACGCTCATTTGCTTGGAAAGTGACAGAAAGAGAGCGCGAGAAAAAAAATAACAATCACACTACGTTAAACACAGTTCAACACAGTGATGACAGTGGGGCAGAGTGAGTGTGAGTGAGTGAGACAGAGCGATAAAGTGGGAGAGTGTGCGAATAATGCTGATGATGATGACAATGGGCAATGGGTAATGAAAAGCGATACCATAACAATAATAATAATGATGATCATTATTGCACCCCCACACACACACATACAAAACACTCAACGTGGGAGCAGTCGATTCTATGGAAAAGGACTTCTAGTGTGAATGGACAAAACAGAAGCCGATTTCAGTTTCGGTTGACATCGGCGGGACCGCCTGGACCATTCGCGGTTCACGGTGCGTTTGAAGTATTTTTTTTTATTCTTGTGAAATTAAAAGTTTAAGGTGAAGCCAACCATTAATTTCAAAGTAATTTGATCATCATTCTAGAACAAATTTATACAAATTGTTGATGAAGTCCTTGGCGTTCTGGTTGACAGTCATTAATAATTGATAATTATCATTTCATTACAAGAAATACGACAAACGTTATCAATGGCCACCAACGGCGCCTGCCATGTCAGTTTGTAGATCTCGGTTTTAAAGGACAGGAAATTTGGTAAGCACAGGTTGCTACTAGGGCCAGCTGCAGCTAGTTCCAGGATCTTGGAAAATTGGAAAAAGAACTGAAGTAGAATTCTATGATAAAGAAAAGTTTATTTTTCGACAATTGTCTTGTTTCCTTTTCTTATATCCGATGTACTTCAGCAAGCAGAGGTCCAATCTTCAAAAAAATCGTAAACAATTTGAACCTTTCGAAAAAATGAAATTATAATGATTTTAGAAATGTAAAACACGGTGATCCAAATCCGGGTACCTCCTGGTGCTACTCCCTGAATTCAAAGATTTACCCATCACTAGACCTAACTCCAAATTTGGGCTCATTCTGACCGCGGGAACCCTCCCTGGAAGCCCTTAAAGTTTGTATGGGGAAATCTTCAAAAATTATGGAGAAAAGGTACCAATTGTAACTGTTTTCCGAGCCTTTTCAATTCTCGGATGTATATCCTCATTAAATTTGGAACAACTTTCTCGAGAGCACACCATTTTTAGGATTTTTGCTGCAGAAACTATTAAAGCTTCCGAAAAAAAACATTGAATTGGGTCCTAAAATGAAGCTTAGATTGCTGATATTATTGTTTACAGCGATAGAGCTTATTTTTCTGAGTACAATGACCCTTTGTACGACCATAAAGAGCTTAAAATGGATTTTTAAATCAATTTTGAAAAATTAACCTCGCGGTCCTTCTTGACAGAAAAGCTCCTACTTGACAGGTCGTTCCAAGGGGACCATAGTTGATTCATCGAAAAAATGGTGTCTTGTCAAAAAAATTTTTGCATTAAAATGAGAAAAAGTGATCAGAAATGGTTTTTAATCGTGTTTTTTACCGTTGTACATAAAAATTGGCATAGGGCTTTAGTACCCAATTATTCCTGAATAGATGTGTAAAACTACAAAGAAAATTACTACATTCTTGCATCGTTGTTGTTTTTATACTCAGTTTCTACTGTGAAGTTTCCTTTTTTTATTCAGACAGGTCAGAAACTGGTAAAATTTTAATTTTTTTTTCAATTTATTTATTATTATTTGAAATTATTTGACACACCATTCACCGGAAAATCCACGCAACGAAAATCAGTTTGACTTTTTTTCTTGCATTAAATGCCATTTCAAAAGCTTCACCATCGGTAACGCCTCAATGGAATTGTATTTGCAGTCCCAGAACTTTTTTCCCGCCCACTTTTTATAGTAATGAAACATAAAAAAAATGCGTTAGCTAATACACCCACGCCGCACCAATTTGCTCTTTATCCAACATCGCAATTGTTTCCATACTCTTTTTTCTATTTTTGTTCTGTCACTGTGAATAGTGGTGAGGTGGCAGGTGGACAGAGTTCCATTACAGAGTTTTCATTTATTTTTTTGTCCACGTGTGTCAACCTGGACGCGCCCGAACATCGGTCACTGTTGGTGAACTTTTGTGGCGCGCCCGGTAAAAGTGCATTATAATTAAATTTGTTTCGCGCGTAAAATGACCGGAATGAGGGATTGTGTTGGCGTTTTGTGCGAGTGTGTAACTGAATTAGTTCAGCCTGGATGACACGGGAGTTGGGAACATTCACAAATAATGCGTTTGCATTTCGAACACAATAAATGTCGATTCTAATTTTATTAAGTGTCCATTTGAGGGAAGCGAAATGGAAAACATATTGCGCGAAACGTAATGGACAGTGACATATTAGCTTGTCATGGTTTGTTGATTTGTGGAACATGTTTTGTTGAAAAAAATTAATGTAAATTTCGATAAACTTTTATTAAAACTGTCACGCTACAAAAATTGCATCAATTCTTTTTGTTATATCTTATTAAATACGAAGTTCCTAAATAAAAATAGAAAACAAAATTCTACGAGTCTCCATCTCCAGCAGACATCAAAAAAGCATTTTTGTTCACATAGGTTTTTATTACGATCAGCTCCTGTAGAGTGACTCTCTTGTCATTGGATTTCAAACATAGTTTACACGGAGAGAAAGCTGGAATGCCTAAATTGAAAATTCTTTCTATGATTTGAGCTAACCCAAAACTGCACGAGGGCTGGAGTTCCTTGATAGTGATTCTCTCCTGGCTGCATTCAGCTTAGACAATTGGCATATTTTTTCCTAGAAAAAGGTTCATCCTCGCATTGTTTGGCAAAACAATAACACAATCCAACAAGACGTTGTCTCTTAGATGACAAAATATATTCCATCAATATGAACACAGCTTGACGTGGATGCGAGAATTTTTCCCTTGAGGTTCATTAAAAAAAAAAAAAGTTCATCCGTCAAAACAAAAAATCAAAAATGTCGATTTTTTGTGGAACTGTGTAATTCATCGTTCTATTTTTTTTTTTCAGACCACTGCTTGTAAGATTTTCTACTGAACATGTAAACTTCCGTATTTAAGAATGATATCATAAAGATAAATATAATTAAAATTACGAGACACGTAGGTAAATTATGAAACGTTGTTCTCGACTGTATTACACAATAAGGTTGGTTTTCGGCTCAGCAGTCAGAGCTCTGACTCTGAGCCGAAAACCAACCTAATAATAGGTAAATTATTTGAAACTTAAAAAATGACACTCATCCTTATTAGCTCCGATTTTTTTTCATGGCACCTTTTCTTCCAAAAAAAATACTGAAAAATGTAATTAAGAAAATGAAATCCAACGCATATTTCCTGAATTAATGTCATTTGATTATTACCTGAAAGAAGTAACGATGTAGCTATCCATTTGCCTGTTTAAAAGAGTTAATATTATGATTGAATTACTAGACAAACAAGAAATTAAGTGATTTTTTCGTAAAATAAAGCCATGGTTATGCCAGCTTGAACATGAATTTTGCCAGTAAATAAGTTGAGTTATAAACAAAAAATCTTATATTCAAGTTTGATTTTATGTCTAACAATAATGTCAGACTTTCATGTTATTTTTACCATGCAAAAAACGTATAGTGACACTGTAATAAATATTTTGACCATCTTTTGCGAAAGCTCAAAGAGTACCACTTTTTGTCATTTGAAGCCTATTAAAAATGAGCTTTTTCAAAACTTGTTATTTTCTTATTTTGTGCACTTAAGGCTTTAAGTGCACAAAATAAATAAATTTCATTTAAAGTTTTTGTCAAAAAAAGCTTTCAATAAAATGTGGTCAATGGCCTATTTTTTTGTGTTAGCAGTCAAATAAAAATGGGGTTTAACTATTCATTTTAGATTTATCTACAATTTTGCTGAAGATATCAAATTCACTCTCTGATGTCTATTTTCAAGAGTAATTTTAATATTAGGCTGGTACAAATTGTATAAAAAGTTTTTGTCCTTCGGCTCTGGTCGAGATCGAGGGGTGTTAAGGGCAAATTTCAAGACAAATTTTCGCCTATTTCACAAAACGGGTTTTACAGTATGTAAAAAAAGTATTTACACCCCTTGGGCACTATGTACATATTGTGATGAAACATCTAAACAATTTAATGTTGACAGAAACCTAGTACTACGTTTTGTTCAGAAACTCATGCCAGACATTTTGCTACAAAAAGCTCATGAAAAGATGATTTCTATAAAAGTTATATAACAAATACTATTACGAAAATAAAAAGGTGCAAAAAGTTTGTACACCTTTCGAAAAATTAACATAAATAATGTTATTTGTTGACAAATCACCATAAATCCAGTCTCCCAACCCCAAATAGGCATCTTTGACTGATTAAAAAAATAATTTGGATTGAATATAAAGTTTACTAACTACTTAGTATAAAAGTTTATATAACTCTGGAAATTCTATATAAAACTTATCTAAACTAAATTTTGCAAACTTTTAATTCAACTAAATGTCAATATATTACCATAGAATTGCTAAATAAACATTTTGGAGTGAGTATAACACCGTTTTGGGGGTATTTGTATCGATAGAATAGATTTTTCGTTGGAATTTCGTACCAACCCGGAATTACGTCGTCGGAAAATCCGCCGGCATCTGAACCGGTCCACAATTCACAAGTCAACCTATGTGGCATCAGAAAGGGCATAAAATTTCCGATGTTTTGATACCCATACATCCAGGTTTTCTATAAAACCCACGTTTTTAAATACCTAAGCAAAAACGTTGTTATGGTTTCGTTTGAGCAACCTGTCAAAAATGTATGGAATTTCGTAATTTTGTTCTCGTGGATCAAACTTACTTTTTGCCCAGGTATTTAAAAACGTAGGTTTTAAAGAAAACCTAGATGTTTGGGTATCAAAAGATCGGAAATTTTATGCCCTTTCCGATTCCACATAGGTTGACTTGTGAATTGTGGACCGGTTCGGATGCCGGCGGATTTTCCGACGACGTAATTCCGGGTTGTTACGAAATTCCAACGAAAAATCTATTCTAGCGATACAAAGACCCCCAAAACGGTGTTATACCCACTCCCAAATGTTTATTTTGCAATTCTATGGTAATATATTGACATTTAGTTGAATTAGAAGATTTCAAAATTAAGTTAAGATAAGTTTTCTATAGAATTTCCAGAGTTATATAAACTTTTATACTAAGTAGTTAGTAAACTTTATATTCAATCCAAATTCTTTTTTTAATCAGTCAAGGATGCCTATTTGGAGTTGGGAGACTGGATTTATGGTGATTTGTCAACAAATAACATTATTTATGTTAATTTTTCGAAAGGTGTACAATTTTTTTTGCACCTTTTTATTTTCGTAATAGTATTTGTTATATAACTTTTTATAGAAATCATCTTTTCATGAGCTTTTTGAAGCAAAATGTTTGGCACGAGTTTCTGAACAAAACGTAGTACTAGGTTCCTGTCAAACTTTAATTTTTTTACATGTTTCATCACAAAATGTGCATAGTGCCCAAGGGGTGTAAATACTTTTTTTACATACTGTACATCATTACAGTTATGCTACTATCAAAAATTTGAAAAATTCTATAAATTTATATTTTTTTTTTTACTTTTACGTCTATGGTTCCAAAATTGAAAATTTGTTAAATGATTTAAAAGCCTTTAATTGAATAAATAAACATAAATAAGCATTATGCAAAACATCATAACATGTTTTTCAACACAGTTCATAAACCAAAAAAGGGCCGATATTGAGCCTCGAACCCAAGATCTTTGACATATCGAACCGCGCCTTTGCCGTATCGACCACCAAAGTTCCGATGACTATGAAATGGTCATTTGGCAATATAAGCCACTCAATGGGATGAACTGTTTCAAATGAAAAAATGAACACAATTTCGTGGTGGTTAACCCGCGAGAGGATTATTCTATCATTTAATTTTGGTAGAGCTACTCTTTCAGCTTTCTACTAAGGGTGAATTAATTTCGCAAGTTGTTTCACACAAGTTGAAAATGTTAATTTAGGTCATTTTTTGCCCCTCCTTTTTTGAAAATTAAGAGGAAGAGGGGAAAAACTTGACGAAAAATTGCATTGCCTTGTTAATATTATTTAATAAAAATTACCGACATAAGAATAAACAGTAAAAAGGGTGAAAATTTGATAGGTGAAATTTTTGAAAGTTTTAATTTTTACTCTTCAAATATGTACACTCAACCCCCGGTGGTTGGTCACTTTTTGGTTTGACACTTTTTTAGTTTGTACTCCGTTGGTTGGTCAAAGTCAAACTAAAAAGTAACGAACTGTCACTTCTTACACGGTGCTCACGCACACTATCAAAACAAACGTTTGATAGTGTGTGTGAACTCCGTGTAAAAGGGGTGTCAAACTAAAAAGTGACCGTTGGTTTGACAACAGTTGGTGTCATTCAAACGATTTATAATTTCCTTTTGTGTCGATATGGTGCACATCAACCAGAGCTTTTGCATCCAGATTTTTGATACAGACATTTTAGTATCTTCAAAATTACGGGAACTATGGATATGATTTTTTATTCATCCCCTACTGTTTAGTACTGTCTACAAAGTAATTTACAACAAAGTTTGACTAATTTTACAATCACGTTGTTGCGAGATTGGGTCCGTAAATTGACAATTTTGGAATAATAAGACAACAACTTCCTTCATTGCTGTGCACCCTTAAGGAGTTACATACATGTTTATCGTCCATAAAGTCAAAAGTTAGTATGACCGCACACTTCAACTTTTTTTCAATTTTTTTTTTCAGGGCATAAAAATAAACATTTTCACCTACTAACAAAACGAATTTGAAGATATTTGGTTGCATCATTACCGAGATACAGCAATTTCAAGTAAGCAGTTTCAAAAACGGGTGCTCAACACTTTATTGACCAAATCGGCTTCAAATTAAACCGGTCCCGTGTGCATGAAGAATCCCGATTTTCAGAATGTTTATTTTAAACAGAGATGAAAATATTTTTGTATTTTTTATGTGAAAAATTGTTAGTTTTTGTTTTTTGTATGTTTTAAAAAGCATATTTAAAAAATTGGGCTTCGTCGTGCACACGGGATACATCTTGAGAGTCTTCACCTCAAATTTCAGCCAATTTTGTCCATCCCATCTCGAGATATCGTGGCACCCGTAAATCAACTCGGGGTTTAGAGAAAAACGCCAACAAAGTTTGACAGCCCACTTTGCGCACGACTAAATTTTCTTTTACTCAGTTTAATCATGAAATATGTTCATGAAACTTTCAGGAGTGATTAATAATTAATGAATTTTACAAATATTCTGTACTATAAAATTTTTTGATTTCCTACATGTATGTAACCCCTTAAAGAAAACTAAGTTTGAACAGATTTTATAATTTTCTGCAACAATGATAAACATCCTTCCAGCATGAATCATTTTCCTCCATTTGCAACACTTTGCAGGATTAAGCGCAGACTAGGATAATCCAGCATAACGCTCTTACAATAATGAATCGTGGTTCATAATTTAGCAGTAATAAAACTTAATTCTACTTTTGCTCTAGTCTGTGGAAAACCACTAAAGTGTCGGAGACGGCTGTAATGAGGCGAAAGCTGTCGAAGTCGTTCGTCTCACCAGTGGAAAAGGAAAGAATCTTGCACCCGGACTCGTCGACATGGTTCCAAGCAAGGGGAACTCCTCCTTTGCACCAGGATAATCTGCTGCGGTTTCTCCTCCATACTAATGGATGTAATAAATTAGGGATGGCTGCTTTGGTGTTCATTTTCCGGACAAAGGGACCAACTGCGGGAAAACAGCAGCAGCACCAATAGGAATAAGGCGATAAGTAAATGATTTTTGGGGCGAAAGTCATTTATTCATCAATTGAACTTTTCCGTCAAATCTTATTAGAAGCTAGTAAGGGGGAGTTGAGTTGCGGTCTGCGAGGGGTGGAAAAACAACATTCCGGGAAAATGGGAAAACTTTCCTCTTTGCCCTGCAAATTGTGATCACGAGAGTTGGTGCGATTGTTTCCATTTCAATTTTTCAACAGCACTTCAGGTCGGGGAAAAAATCACGAACAAGGAAGTGGTGCAGACGAGCGAGGAGTAAATGTAAATGTTAACCAACGAGAAAAACCATCAAAAGTGAAACGAGGAACAAAAAAAAATCTGCAAACAAAAGCGAGGGAAAAGAGCAGCAAAAAAGCTTCCAACGGTGACATTTAACATAATAGGGTAAGTGCCATGGAAACTTTGAATATGCATTCAAAAAATTGTGTCTTTAGTCAACCCGAATAAATGAAGCAAAAATGTTGCCCGAAAAATATTGGTTTTTAAAATGACATAACCTTTGAACAACATTTTGAAAGTGCTTTGATTAAAATCTTCTTTTTGCATACATCTTTTTTTTTGCAGTTTTAAAAATGATTACTTTTCGTTACAAATATTGAAGAGCTCCTTTTCCAGAGCCTCTTTTTTGGAGGTTAAATTGATACAAAAAAAGTTTAAGCGCTTCTCACTGCAAAATCCGATGAAAAAAAGTGACATGCATTTGATTCTAAAACAACCAAAGTTATTCATGAAAACAAAGTCATACATGTGCTTTTACCATTTATTTGCACTTCCTACACACATGCAACGAAAGAACACACACACACACACATCTTCAAACAAGGATTGGAAAGCGAGCATTTTTTCGGTGTGGTTGACGGAGAATCACAGCAATGTATGGAAATGTGTGTGTGGTTGTGTGTGAGTGTATTTGCACAAAACCAGAACCAAAAAGCAAACCGTCGCATTGAGTGTATGTAATGTGTTCGTGTGTGTGTGTGTGTGTGTCCGCAAGGGAGCGTACAAATCAAATCTGCGAAACCGCGCTGGGATGCAAACAGCAAACTAAACACCGACATACCGGTTGGAAAGCAGGTAGGGTGTCCTTGTTTTGGGATAAAGCGGATCATCCTTACGGGAAACTTTGCCAAAAAACTCTCATGTGTCTTTGCAGTGTTTGATGGTTACATAAATTATGAAGCTTTTGATGAAATTTCTTGGAAGGCGCTTGCTAAATATCTAGCAAAGCAAAACAAACGTGAAAAATGTGGGTAGGTACTTAAATTGAAACACAGAAAATCATGAATCTTGATTTTTCTTTTGATTGATTAAAAAAATACGATTGCTTGATTCAATCCATTCATCATTTTCTCATCTCCGTCAACTTGCGCAGCTTTGAGCCATTTCTTCATCTGCATAGTTCTCTTTTCGTTGTGTCTCAATTATGACTACTCATCTCTTCATCATATCCTTTTTTCATTATATTATCATCTCATTATTAAGTTCTAATTTTTTACTCTCATCTCTTTCTTTTTACCATGTTTTCATCTCTTCTCTTTGTATCGAAATCATATTCTTATATCTCAGCTCTTAATGTTTACCCTTTTCGTCATTTTCTCATATCTTCTTCAATTCTCATCTCTTTCTCTGCATTATATCTTCATTAGGATGTAACAAAATGGGTCATTTTTGCGGGAATTTCTGAGTGTGAACTGAGCCCGAATCCCATATATTAGCTTGATTGGTCGCAATAGTATCTAACGCTATGACTTTGAAGTTTAAATGGGATTCAACCCGTAAAATCGATGCGTTTTGGTTTTTGACAGTTTTGAGCCCCTTCACGATTTTTGCATTTTTAAAAAATCTCACGAGCTTATAGTTCGTGTTTCAGGAAACATCTTTGCCAAAGATTCGTCAAATATTCAGAATGCAACAGAGCAATTCTCTACGAAATCGGTCTTTTTTTAAGAATTTTAATTGTTGTATTTTTTAATCCGGCTGAAACTTTGTTGGTGCCTTCGGTATGCCCAAAAGGCCATTTTGCATCATTAGTTTGTCCATATAATATTCCATAAAAAATTGGCAGATGTCCATACAAAAATGAAGTATGAAAATTCAAAAATCTGTATCTTTTGAAGGAATTTTTTGATCGATTTGGTGTCCTCGGCAAAGTTGTAGGTATGGACAGGGCTTGCGAAATTTTGACTTTGTTTGTAATAGCTGACAGAACACTCCAATCGTCTTCACCACGACAACCTGATTTTTACTTTTTACTTTCGTTCGTTTCACACACAAAGGAATGAGTGCTACGCAAAGTCACTAACACAATCATTGACTTCCCTCCAAGAGAAAAATCGCTTCTAGAGCGGTCATTTGACATTCTACCGAGATTCCGATCATCTCTCCAATGATAGCAATCTTATGTCTCCTGTCACCACGCAGCATACACTAGGAAAAGAGAGAGAAAAAGCGAGAGAAAGAGAAAGAGCACGTTGACTCGTTCGGGCGGCTGCTTGAGTGGTGCTCATTTTTCGTTCGTTTCGTCTTCGTGTTTACGTTCACCGACCGTCGCCAAGCAATGACGATCATTAGGCTTAGTGATTTTTTACGCTCAAAAGTTGCAAATTTCACGGGGACCCTGATATCAAAACACAAAATTTCACGGAAATTTCGCGGATCGTTTTAAATGTTAATATAACTCTGAACATTTTATGTAAAATTACAGAAATTAGTTTTTATGCTTCATTTTATATTATTTTTCAATAAGCTAATAAAATCCTTCAGTAAATTTGAACGTAACACAAAAAAAACTTTTCTTAATTTCAAAAAAATCTATTGCTTCATGGATGAGCTCTTTAAATATTTCAAAACGAAATGTAGGGCGTATTCTCAGTTATTGAAATGCTTTTTTAATATTCGACTAATATAGCTAAATAGTTTTCGTTAATTTTCTTTTACTTATCTTTTTACGTTTTATTGAATTACATATCAAAGCAAGATTTAACAATCTTGTCCAGCCAAAATCATTAAAATAATTTTTGTAAAGTAATGTTAGCAGTAAAAATATTTTTGAAGGATTTTTTTCTCACCTTTCAAGAACTAAAATAATTATCAAAAACCAAAACTAATGTAATCTGTAACGTAATCTTCCAATTGTTATTCAAAACAAGAACAGCACAAACAAAAAAGTTTATTTTTTACTTCCAAAGAAAACAAATAAATAAATAATGTAAAAATTAAACAGGAATCAGCAAAAATCTGAAATGTTCTTTAAAGATAAAAAAAACTATGCATTTAATCTTCTAAATAAATCAACTCATTTAAAAAAAATCTGTCCGATCTTTGAAGAACTAATCACAAAATACTTGTTCAGCATGGTCAAAAAATCTGCCGTTGAGTTAAAATAGTGAATTTTAGAAAAAAAAAAATTATGCAAAAACAAATTTGACTTAATTTTTTAATGCAAAATTAAATTTGCAATCGAAAAGTACTTTACAGATTTTGGGATTTCAGCGAAATATTTGCAGTTTTTCAATTTTCAAAAAAAGTGACCATGAGTGGCCATTAATGATTTCTTTTTTTTTAAAGGTTCAAAAAATTTGCTATAAAATTGTTTAAGAGATATTGAAGATTGGACCTCTGGTTGTTGAGATACACTGCCCCTGATCGCATAAATGTTCCATATGCATTTTCATCGATTTCGAGTTATTGATGCAGTTTGGTTCAAAATCGTGTGCTCTTTCGAAAGAGCCTATAACATCCAGTACTTTGTTCTAGAAATCAAGAGGAAATCCAGATTTTTCGCGAAAACATAATACGTAGCCTTATGTATGGGACAAACTTGAATTGCGTTTTTCTCAGCTTGCTGTTTTTGCATATGGGACATTTATGCGAACATGGGCAGTACAGCAGTTTAAAGAAAAAGAAACAGGAAAATTGAAGTTTTGTAAGTTTCACCCAAACGACCCACCATTTTCTAATGTCAATATCTCAGCAACTAATGGTCCGATTTGCAATGTTAAAATATAAAACACTCGTGAAATATATTAACAATATATTGACGTAATATTGAAATTTGTTCAATAATTATGTAACAAATAAAAACTTTATTTGTTGATTTGAAGGTCTTGAAACTGCAGCTATACACTTTTTTATGATTTTGCAGAATGGTTGCGTTACATAACCAACAATGGTGATTATCCATCAAAAGGATTCTGAAATATTATTTTTTGAAAAAAAAATTATCGGAATTCAGTCTATTATTCGAACTTGAAGCACCATGCGTCTCCAGTAGGGTGACAATCTCCAGCCAAATGTACTGGGAACTCATTTCCATGGAGAAGCATGGCACGTTAAGTTAAACATACTGAAAAATCATTACAAAAATTTGGAGCTGTGAGCTTGTTGGACCCAAGACCGACAATCAGCAAATAATGTTTTCATTGGATCTGTTGATGTGTATTAGCTATATTTTAAAGATGTCTTAGTTCTTAGTATTATTCATTGAAAGTCAAAATAATCACTGTTCTTTCTGTATTTGGTTCAGTCGTCTGGAAATATGATTCTTGGTATGAGGTTTTTTGTGAGAATGATTTTGGTTGAGGAACGGTCATGCCAAATTGAAGCCCGACTGGAGCACTTTAGATCTGGATTCCGCTGGTTTAGCGTGGAATCGCTGCATAACCTCATATTCTTGTTACACCTCATCCTTTCGTCATGTCCTCGCCACTTTACTAGTTATGAACTCCTCGCCTTTTCAAAAACAAAATAAAAAACGTCAACTAAGTCTTTTGGACATGTTCTAACTGTTGGTCTTGACTCAACTCTCGAAATAGGGTTCAAGCTCAAAGTGCAGCTCATGCTGCAACATGTCAATCGTTTTTTTTTTTTCATCAATTCGTTGTTGAATACGAGCACAGCAAAAGTTCACAGCAAAGGCAATCACCGTGAGCACTTTTTCCGGGGCAACAAAGTGAACCATCGCAGCGCGTCAGTGATGGGAAAAATCTCGGTGAAAAGTTTCATGCTGTAAGGGATCGACTGAGAGTGTGTGTAGGTTGTGAAATTAGCATTTTGATAACATATTGTATTTTTGCAATCTTTTCCCTCCGGTAAAGCAAACACGTCACACGTGCACGGTGAAGGTAACTGGATTTAGCATTGGCGGCGCACAGGTGAAGATGAGTTGCAGGAAAAAAGCGAGAAACCTTGGTGTGGGGTTTTCGTGGAGCAGCAAAAAAAAATCAAGAGAAAAAAGCGGAAATGAAGAAAAACCGATGCCAAAAGAGCAGATTTTGCCTTGAATTATGTACACCAGAGTGCACTGCTGGATGTATGATTTATGTAACCGGGGTTCACATAACCAAGTCGTGGTAGGGTGACTTTCAGGCAGTCTCAGCTCAGAACAAGGTTTGTTTTAGTCTCAATCACAAATAACACTTTGAATTTGCTTTTAATGTTGTTTTATATCTATGTTACATTTAATTGAACATGCTTTGAATCACATTTGAGTAAAGCATGAAAGATAAATCCACTTGTCTATGGCTCCAACATACCTGGCGGATTGCCGACTTTCTTCTCCTGCTGACAACCCTCTAGCCAAGTTCTGAAAGTGGCACAGAATCGGAGTGACAGCGTATACCTGAAATCAACCCCCCCAACCCTACAGGAAAATCCCAACCAGGGTCTCAAAAGTGCTTGGCATATCCTTCTCTAACTGGAATCCGAACGATTTCAGACGGGTGTATTGCTTTACATACAACCATCCAACCCACACGTGCACACGTGTGTGAGTGCGGCTCCAGTTGATCCACCCAAGCGTATAAAAATATGGTTTTCCAAGACCGGACGTTAAATTTCACGGCAAAGGTGCACACACTCGCACAACAAAGTACCCGACTCCCCACAACTTGGCCAGCGCCCCAGAATGGGATGCTTGAATTTGTAATTCCCTTTTTCCGAAGGAAAAATCTGCAAAATCGAGACCGGTGACCGGGATGGGGTAAGAGAGAGGGAAGGAGAGCCGAACCGGATGTCGACGGTTGACTTGGTCGTAAATTGATATAAAATTGTTGGATTATGCGGATTATTTCGACCGTTCAATGTGATGTACTTACAATAGCTTTTCCGCACATTACCAGATAGCATTGTGCAAAAACTGGTCGAAAGGGCGAACCCCGAGTCGATTGTTATACTCCTGAGGGTATGCAGCAAACTTGATCCAATGCATTTGATGTAAAATTACGGTGAAAAAATGTTAGTACAATTTGAGATTATATCAATTTGCATGAATTATAACTGGTGGAATTATATATCGACACTGTCGTGCTAACTTGTCGCACGTCGATTTTTGACGTTCCGTTCCGCATTTTTATGTTTGACTTTGAATAATCAAAAATTAAAGCACGCAATGTAAACAATAACAAACACGTTTTGTTTGGTTGACCATTATGTGCATTGTCCCAAAGTTTTGTTGAATTTGTTGAATTTCCGAATGTACGGGCATGTACTTTGTGTCAAACGGGTTCTGAACTGATATCCCTTTACCCTTTGTCGCACATACATCAATTTCCAGGATGTGTCAACAATGCACGAAGTTTTGCCTTCCTCCTGTATGTGTGTTAGCGTGGCTCACGGATATATGAAAATGACAAAAGTGTTCAATTTCGTTTGCATCAACCGGAATTTTAAAGTTTTATGACCCCAAAAGCTAGCCTGAAAATTTGAGCTTATTTGGTTAAGACTTAGTTGCTCGAGTTTTGATCTGAAGTTAGTATGTAACATTAATCAATTTACTATGGAGAATCGTAACTTTTAACATCTTCTTATAGAAAATTTACCGAAACCCTGAAAATTTTCCTTTTCTTAAGTTCCTTATAGGTTTTGATCCGGGGAACAACTTTGTACAACATCGCAAAGTGCCAGGAATTGATCCCAACAAATTTTAGGATATTTTTTCGAGTTTACTTTTTTAAGGCAAATTTCAAAACATGCTCAAAAAATAAATATGTACCTTTTCGGGATAAATTCCCAGCGTTTTTCGATGCTCTACAAAGTTGTTCCCCGAAACAAAAACCTTTAAGATATCTTTTAGATGATGAAATTTTATCGGGTTGAGGAAAACTTTTTAGAAAAAGAGTTTAAAATTAAAAAATAAATCAATTAAATTTGCTAAAATTCCAATCTAATTTTAGTTCATAACTGGAGCAACTAAACCTTAACCAAATAAGCTCATATTTTCAGGCTAACTTCTGGGGTCATAAAACTTTAAAATTCCGGTTGATGCAAACGAAATTCAACACTTTTGTCTTTTTCATATTTCCGTGAGCCACGCTAATGTGTATCTGTGTGTGTATTTGTGTGTATGTATGCACTAGCTGAACCGATTTGACCCGAACCGGTTGCATTCGACTTGGTTAAAAGTCCTATAGATCGAGTTTTATACAAATTGAAATTTTTCTTTAAGTAGTTCATATTCGCATAAATCCGGATGTTAGATAAATGGCCATAAATTGATTCAAATATCAACAACAACGACGATATTTGAATCAATTTATGGCCATTTATCTAACATCCGGATTTATGCGAATATGAACTACTTAAAGAAATTTCAATTTGTATAAAACTCGATCTATAGGACTTTTAACCAAGTCGAATGCAACCGGTTTGGGTCAAATCGGTTCGTTGGATAAGTAAGTGAAAGACTTTTCCAACAAGTTCAAAACAATGAAGATCTGGCAACCCTGCCTTAAGTTATGATCACTTAAGTGATATTTATGTACTTGTTAAAGGCCGGATCTCACTTAAATGTATGTACAGTATGTAAAAAAAGTATTTACACCCCTTGGGCACTATGCACATTTTGTGATGAAACATGTAAAAAATTTAAAGTTTGACAGGAACCTAGTACTACGTTTTGTTCAGAAACTCATGCCAAACATTTTGCTACAAAAAGCTCATGAAAAGATCATTTCTATAAAAGTTATATAACAAATACTATTACGAAAATAAAAAGGTGCAAAAAAGTATGTACACCTTTCGAAAATTAACATAAATAATGTTATTTGTTGACAAATCACCATAAATCCAGTCTCCCAACTCCAAATAGGCATCCTTGACTGATTAAAAAAATAATTTGGATTGAATATAAAGTTTACTAACTACTTAGTATAATAGTTTATATAACTCTGGAAATTCTATATAAAACTTATCTAAACTTAATTTTGCAAACTTTTAATTCAACTAAATGTCAATATATTACCACAGAATTGCTAAATAAACATTTTGGAGTGGGTATAACACCGTTTTGGGGGTATTTGTATCGATAGAATAGATTTTTCGTTGGAATTTCGTACCAACCCGGAATTACGTCGTAGGAAAATCCGCCGGCATCTGAACCGGTCCACGATTCACAAGTCAACCTATGTGGAATCGGAAAGAGCATAAAATTTCCGATCTTTTGATACCCATACATCTAGGTTTTCTTTAAAACCTACGTTTTTAAATACCTGGGCAAAAAGTAAGTTTGATCCACGAGAACAAAAATTACGAAATTCCATACATTTTTGGCAGGTTGCTCAAACGAAATCATAACAACAATTTTGCTTAGGTATTTAAAAACGTGGGTTTTATAGAAAACCTGGATGTATGGGTATCAAAAGATCGGAAATTTTATGCCCTTTTTGATGCCACATAGGTCGACTTGTGAATTGTGGACCGGTTCAGATGCCGGCGGATTTTCCGACGACGTAATTCCGGGTTGGTACGAAATTCCAACGAAAAATCTATTCTATCGATACAAATACCCCAAAACGGTGTTATACCCACTCCAAAATGTTTATTTAGCAATTCTATGGTAATATATTGACATTTAGTTGAATTAAAAGTTTGCAAAATTAAGTTTAGATAAGTTTTATATAGAATTTCCAGAGTTATATAAACTTTTATACTAAGTAGTTAGTAAACTTTATATTCAATCCAAATTATTTTTTTAATCAGTCAAGGATGCCTATTTGGAGTTGGGAGACTTGATTTATGGTGATTTGTCAACAAATAACATTATTTATGTTAATTTTTCGAAAGGTGTACAAACTTTTTTTGCACCTTTTTTATTTTCGTAATAGTATTTGTTATATAACTTTTTATAGAAATCATCTTTTCATGAGCTTTTTGTAGCAAAATGTATGGCATGAGTTTCTGAACAAAACGTAGTACTAGGTTCCTGTCAAACTTTAAATTTTTTACATGTTTCATCACAAAACGTGCATAGTGCCCAAGGGGTGTAAATACTTTTTTTACATACTGTAAACTATGTCCGGATTCATCATGTGAGCCATTGTTGATAAGATAATCGAAAGACCTTTCCAACGAATCTAAAACATTGAAGATCTGGCAACCCTGTCTCGAGTTCTGGCCACTTAAGCTTTTTTATTCACTTTTTAAAGCTAGATCTCTCTTATTTGTTTTCTGAATTTTCAATAAAAAATAAATTTTCAAAAATGGACAAAGAGAACAAAAAAAAAAAGGTTTTTCGGACAAAATTAAACTTTGATTTCTTTTTCTTTTTTAACGGTGCGCTTAATCTAATCATTTTTGCACTACTTTTCCAATGCAAATTCGATTTTTTCACACGGAAAATAATTTGCCGATTTTTAATTAACATTTTTTTTCACAAAAACTCAGTTCCCAAAATTCGTTTATTTTTATTTTCGAGATTTTTTATTTGTTTTAGAGGACAAAAACCCGCAACTTTTAAGCCGTAGAGAAACATGGTAAAAAATCTGCCGCCGAGTTATAATTTTTTGAATAAATAATGATTTTTGGAAAAAATCGAAATTTCATGAAAAAACATATTTGACGTAATTTTTCAATGTAGAATTGAATTTCCAATCGAAAATTACTCTACCGATTTTTTCATAAAAGGCTCTGTTTTCAAGATATAGCCACCGAAAGTTTGATTCTAGTAAAATATTAGCAGTTTTTCGATTTAAAAAAATAGCTTGAAAATAGCAACCATAAGTGACCATTTATGAATTTTTTTTTTCGAAAAGTTCAGAAAATTTACTATAAAATTATCTAAGAGAAATTGAAGATTGGACCTCTGGTTGCTGAGATACAGCGGCTTTAACAAAAAGAAACACGAAAATTTATGTTTTCTAAGTCTCACCCAAACAGCCCACCATTTTCTTATGTCGATATGTCAGCAACTAATGATCCGATTTTCAATGTTAAAACATGAAACATTCGTGAAATTTGTCGATCTTTTCGAAAATAATACATTGAATATTACACCCATTTAAAATGTTAGTCTTGATTTATTTTTTAAAATATTTTTTTCACGAATGTTTCATGTTTTAACATTGAAAATCGGACCATTAGTTGCTGAGATATCGACATTAGAAAATGGTGGGCTATTTGGGTGCCCGCATAATCAAATACCAAAGGTGAAACTGTCGAAATCATAAGAAAATTATTTCTGGTATGGTTACCATTTGTGATATTGTTGATATAATGTCACGACCATATAACAAAATTTAAATGGTACTATTTCCCGAATTGTTACACTTATCTTGACATATTCGAATGGTTGATTTTTTTTTCCTACAATTTAATGAACGGTATCTATTCGTCATACGATTAGGATGGTTCTAAACAGCTATTGTTAGAACATAATAGTACTGTAGCCGGTATGATAAAAGTTATGATACTCGGTATGATTTAGTCAAAGAAACTTAAGCGGAAAATTTCCTAAATTTCCTAAGTCCTAATAATAGAAACAATTGCACAACAATTAATGGTACGATATAATTATTCCTCATATGTTTGGTATTATTTCAAACAGTTTTTGAATGATTGAGCCAAAAATGAATTTTAGCGAAAATTTTCTTAAGTCCCGATGATTCAAACAATTGTTCAACAATTCATGGAGAAATATAACTTTTCGCCATATGGTAAGGATTTTTCGGAACAGCTATTGTTAAAACATAAGGGTACCATAGCCGACGTAGTATTTCCAACTTGAAGCTCAGCGAAAAACTCTTAAGTCCCAATAATCCAAACAATTGTACAACAATTCATGGAACGATATAACTGTTCGCCAAACGCTTAGGATTATTTGAAACAGGTATTGTATGATCGAGCCAATTGAACTACAGCAAAACAAAATCCTAAGTCCGAGTAATTCAAATAATACTTTAACAATTCATGGAACGATATACCTGAATTCAGCGAAAATTTTCCTAAGTCCCAACAATTCAAACCATTGTTCAACAATTCATGGAACGATATACCTGTTTGCCATATAGTTTGTATGTAAAGCTAATTTATTTTCGTGATAATTTTTATAAGTCCAAATAATTTAATCAATTGATTGACCATTATCAGAACGATAACTGTTCGCCATGTGATTGGTTTATAATTTATTTGTATGGTTCTACCATACATGTTACGATATATTTATGATAAATTTTGAGGCCACATTTCATAATAAAATGCATTTTAAACCGCCAAACGTAATGTAACTGAGATAGCTCAATTAGATAAGGCGGCAGCACCACGGAAGAATCAACAGGAGACATCATCATCAAGCGGTAACAAATCCCGGACATTACAAAAAAAAACGCTCACCATTAATAATCATATACTTAGGATTGTTTGGGGAATGGAAAATGTACGGTTGCACCCTATTTGGTGTATTATTAAGATCATTTAGGAAAAATCATTCGACAAATGGTGACTGTAGGGTTGTTGACTATGCGGGTGAGACTTAAAAACAACAATTTTCGTGTTTCTTATCTTGTCTCTTAGACAATTTTATAGCAAATTTTCTGAACTTTTCAAAAAAATGGTTCGAGTGCATGGGGTGATGGGTCATTATAATTAAATAATGGCATCAGTAGTGCGGTGCCTGTGTGGACGCTCAGTCCTGTTTTTTCGTGTTATTTTCCGTCTCTTTTGGGTCGCTGTTCGAGTTTATTTATTTATTTATTCGTCAAACATACGTAGACTACATGATCGTTGCTTAGTTTCTAATTACAGGGGGGGAGCATCTATCTTTGATTGTAAAACTGTTTTTTCATGGTGGATTTTGTCATTGTGAAATCGATTATGTTATTATATTTGTTATAAGTTTCCATCATTCTATTCATGGGCCCGTGTTTAGCGTAATCAGTTCTGTGAAAATGCAATGCGAATGGCTCACGTGCTCGCAATACGCGTGTGGGTTCATAGAAATTTAATGTTTGTAACAACTCTGGAGAATTAATTCGGTTTGCAATAAGATCATTTACGAACGAGAGAGAAGCGAATTCACGACGCTTTACAAGTGTTTCTAAGCTTATTAACATACAGCGTGCAATATACGAAGGAAGGGAAACACTGTCCACCCTAGTTTACGAAGAGCAAATAGTAAAAATTGTTTTTGCACTGATTCAATACGGGTTTCGTGTGTTTTGATGTGTGGACTCCACACGACGCTACAATATTCAAGAATAGAGCGAACATAAGCTATGAACAATGTTTTCAATGTATAGGGGTCCTTAAAGTTATAACTGAATCGTTTTATGAAGTTGAGCATATTAGTTGCTTTGAATACCATCGTGTTGTAATGTTCGATGAAAGTCATTTTAGAATCAAGTATGACTCCTAAATCTCTAACATTTGAACAGGTTTCAACTATCTGGTTGTCTAGTTTTACGTTTATATTTGGCTTATTTATTTTTCTGCTGAACAAGATCGATGTACACTTTTAATGTTAAGTTGTAAAAGGCTACGACAGCACCATTCAAAAATATGTTGATTTCGTTCTGGAATCTTGAAGCGTCAGTTTCGTCTTTAATTTTCATAAACAATTTCATGTCATCTGCGTAAATCGAAACGTTGATATGCTTAAATATAAAGGATACATCATTTACGTAAAGAATAAAAAGTAATGGGCCTAAATGAGAGCCTTGAGGTACCCCGGAAGTTACATTGATGAGCCTAGATATGAGGCCATTAAATTTGACACATTGCGTGCGTTTTGTTAAGTAAGATTTAAGCCATGAAAGTAGATTAGAATCAATTCCGATTTTATCTAATTTGAAAAGAAGCATAGGAATGTCCACTCTGTCGAAGGCTTTGCTAAAGTCAGTATAGAGTGTCTGTACAGAGTTTTTGTTATCCATTTCATTCAATGTGTAGTTTACGAACGAGAGAAGATTAGTTGCTGTTGAGCGCCCTTTGAAAAATCCATGCTGTTTTTGTGTTATGTAGTCTTTTAATTGAGCAAACATTTTGTTGTTTACTATTGCCTCAAAGAGCTTGGGAATACATGAAATAAGAGCAATTCCACGGTAGTTTTTCACGTCAGATTTTTACCGGATTTGAAAATTGGAACTAAATATGATTTCTTCCAAGCACTTGGGAATATTCCTGATTTTAATGATAGATTAAATAGCCAATAAAGCGGAGAAGCCAGTTCAGAGGCTACATTTTTCGCAAATTTTGGAGATATTCCATCTGGTCCGGTACTTTTTGAACTGTCAAGAGCTTTAAGAGCCGCCTGAATTTCATCTAAATTAAATTTTTTTTTTTTTTTTTTTAATTAAATATACTTTATTGAATCTTTATTATAATAATTACATTTGGTTTACATAATAAGTGGTCAGCTGTGGCTCTTCAGCTTTAGTTTGCTTTTCGTGATTTAAACACTGTTCATATTCATAACTTTAAAAGTATATGATTTATCATTTTTGTAACACTAGGTACAATGAAGAAAAAAAAATTAAGAAAACATAACCTAACCTAAAACTAACTTAATCTTACCATAAACTAAACCAATCCTTGAATCAAGGGGTATTCAGATATAGCACATTTTTCCCTGAATTTCAAACATTTTTCTTGAATCTTCTGATCCAACATTTTTACTTCTGCTAATTCATGAACCTCACTTGATCTTGTCCAGCCAGGAACATTCAAAACCATTTTGAGTACCTTGTTTTGGACACGCTGGAGCTTCAATTTATGAGTTCTAGCGCAACACTCCCAAACAGGTACTGCATACTCAATAACGGGGTAAATTATTTGTTTGTAAACTGCTAGCTTATTTTTCAAAGATAACTTTGATTTTCTGTTAATTAAAGGATACAAACACCTGATGAGAATGCTGCACTTGTTCAATATTTTATCTACATGCTGTCGAAACAATAGTTTCGAGTCAAGTATGAGACCTAAATAGACAACTTCCTTTGACCAGGGTATTGAAACATCATTCATTTTAATCAAAACATCATCCTTTGGGACAAATCGGGCCGATTTGGAAAGTGGAAAAATGATGGTTTGAGTTTTGGCTGCATTTATGCGAATTTTCCAGTCGCCAAAGTATTCGGAAAGAACGTCAAGACCCTTCTGAAGACGGCCAACTAAATATCTGGTTATTTTACCCTTATAAATAACGGCAGTGTCATCAGCAAAAAGTGACAACACACCATTACCAGGAAGAGTAGGCAAATCAGATGTAAAAATATTGTACAGAAGTGGGCCAAGAATACTTCCTTGGGGAACCCCAGCATCAATGTTGAATAATCCAGAAGCAATCCCATTCAGAAAAACCCTGAACGATCTCTCCGAAAGATAGTGCTGGATAATTTTGATAAGATACATTGGAAAACCGTATAAATACAGTTTATGTATCAAACCATCATGCCAAACATTGTCAAAAGCCTTCTCAACATCCAACAAAGCCATAGCAGTTGATTTAGACTCAAGCTTGTTCTGCTTGATGATTTTAGTTACTCTCGTAAGCTGATGAGCAGTATTATGCCCTTTCGGAAGCCAAACTGCTCATTCAAAATTATATTATTATCGTTGGTAAAATCCAAAAGCCTTGAATAGATGACCTTCTCAAAGAGTTTGGACAGACTACTCAAAAGACTAATGGGACGATAACTTGTTGGCGATGTTGGATCTTTTGAGGCTTCAAAATTGGTATGACTTTGCCCAGCTTCCAATTGGTGGGGAAGTAACCAAGTTGCAAACATTTATTGAAAATATTGGCTAGATGTTGAAAGAACTGATCACTCTGTTTTTTCAACACTAGATTAAAATGTTATCAAAGCCAGGAGCTTTCATATTTTTCATTTGTTTAACTGCAACTTTGACTTCCTCACCAGAAACATGGGAATCTGCAGGAAATTCAAAGGTAGAGTCATTGATTGTTGAAATACTATTGGCAACTGATGTTTCTTTACGGCTGGTCATGGAAGCGCCAAGATTATGTGAACTAACAAAATGAAGCCCAAGTGCATTTGCCTTTTCCTCGGATGTAATCAAAGGAGAATCCTCAACAATAAGAGGAGGAATAGGCTTTGGTTTGTTTTTAAGAACTTTTGAAAGTTTCCAAAATGGTTTTGAATAATTCCCAAGCTGGCTTACATGTTTTGAAAATTCTTGATTTCTGATATTGTCAAGTCGGTCTTGTATGATTTTGTTCAAATTGTTAACTGAAATCTTTTGTCATAGTCCCCAGTCCGTTGATATTGTCTCCTATAAACATTCCTAAGTCTAATCAAGTGTTTAGTATCTACGTCAATATCAGTTACCTTAAAATTAACAGGAACCTCCCGAACGTTGGCAGCCTCTGCTTGGTTGATAGCCTGCTGGATCACCTCCAGCGAACGATCAATATCGGCAGAAGTTTCCGGGTGTTGATCATAGTCGATGTTGCTGTCGACCACTTGCTGAAACTGCTGCCAGTCAACGTTGTGGTAATCTTTCCGGGTTGGTTGCCGCTGCGGAGTAACGGAAGCTCCAACCTCCACAACCACCGGATAGTGATCAGAACTCAACTCTTCAAACACCTCAGGATGAGCCACGTTCTCAGCCATATTGGTAATGAAGAAGTCGATGATTGAGTGATTCCCAGACCGAGCCACCCTCGTTGGACGATCCGGACTCACAACGTTGTAGTATCCGTTTTGCAGATCGTTGTGCAGAATCACTCCGTTCCGATTCCTCCTGCTGTTGCCCCAAACTTCATGCTTCGCGTTGAGGTCACCAGCGATGATGTACTTTGCGCTCCGCCGTGTCAGCTTCTGGATATCGCTCTTCAGTTTTGCTGCTGAACCATCTCTGGCATTCACCTGACGTGGGCAGTATGCAGCAATGAAGAGTACTGGGCCAACCGAAGTGGGAATTTCCACCCAACGGCCTCGATGATGTCCAGCTTAAAGTGTGGCAGCCGGCGTGGCTTGAGATCACGATGAACAGCGACAAGCACACCTCCTCCTCCAGACGTGGTCCTGTCGAGCTGCGTCGCGATCTTGTAGTTTTGCAGATAAACTTTTTCACCGGGCTTCAGATGAGTTTCCGTGATGGCAGCTACGTCGATCTCCTTCTCGCGAAGAAAATCCACCAGCTCTAAGTTCTTCCTCCTAATGGAGCAAGCGTTCCAATTCAGCAGCTTGAGGGACCTACGATCCATACTGGATGACGAACGAGGTCAGCACTTCAATCTGCTGGGTCTTGGTTTTGCATCCACGCAGTGCAGCGGACATCTGTTTGAAAATATTGAGGAGTTCGGTTGAGGTGTAAAGATCATTACCATTTTCCTCAACTGCTGGTTCTTGGGTTGGTCTTGGCTCCTGGCTGAAGCCCGGTGGTGGCGGTCTCGGCTCCTGGCTGGAACCCGGCCGTGGATGATTCATCTCAGCTCTCTTCCTGGGATCCAACGGCAACGGTGCCAAGTTCGGGACCTGGCGTCGCGGTTGAAGAGGTGGAAAATTTTGCTCCACCAGGGCTGGAGGAGTTCTACGACGCTGAGGCTGATTCTTCGTCGATGCTTGCTGCCGAATTTTCACGAACTCAGCTCTCTTGGGGCACTTTCGGTCGGTTGACGAATGCTCACCGTTGCAGTTGAGGCACTTCACCAGCGAATCTTGGATGCACTGGGACGTGATGTGCGCATCAGTACCACATTTGGCGCAACGACGCTTCAGGTGGCGTGCCCGAAGCCCAGGCAGTTGAAGCATTGTGTGACGTCACGATGCACTGGTCGGTATCGCTCCCACGACACGATAATGTTGAAAACCGCTCGGATTGCCTTCAGCTCAGGAAGCGTCGTCGATCCCTTAGCCAAATGCAGCAGGTAGAGCTGGTCACGGTACTTGATGTCTTTGTTGCGTCGGCTCATTTTGTGCACGGCCAACACATCCAGTTTCAAAACTTTTAGCTCGGCAGCTAATTCCTCCACTGGCATGTCGTACAGACCTCTGACGACGATTTTGTACGGCTTATCCATGACGACATCATGGGTAAAGTACTCCGCCTCGTTTTCGGTCAAGTAATCCTTGACCAGTTGATAGTGCTGCCTGGATTGCACCAGCACCTTAAATCCGTCCTGACACAGACGAATGTTGCCTTGGACTTTCCCAGACTTGATGAGTTCAACCAGCCCCGCACGAAAGTCGATCGTTGCTGCTGATTGCCTCACATAAAAAGGAGGCAGTTTCTCCTTTCGCTGTTTCACTTCATTCTCCTTTGCTTCCGCTACCTGGTCCTCGTCAGGCAGTCCAGCGAACTTGTTGTTCTTCAAAAGCTGCTCCTCGTGCGATGAAGAGTTCTCCTCCTCCTCATCCATCGGTACAGTACCGTCGCTCTTTTTCGTCTTTTTGCTGTTCGATGTCACTTCCAAAAGCACCTTCCTTTTGGAAATTCCCGGTTTTTGGCCATCAGTTGAGGCCTCAACCTTCCTTTTGGAAATTCCCACTTTTTTGCCTGCTTGAGCCGCAGGTAGGGCAATATTGCCGGCGTTTTGCGCCGGGACGCGACGAGTCATGTTGATTCAGACAACCTTCACCAACGAATGCTCGGATAACAATGAATTTCATCTAAGGATAAGCTATCGACTGTTATTTCGTTATTCGCTTGGGGTATAAAGGAAAAGTAGCTTCGGTCGCGATCGTTTTCATCAAAAGAGGTGTATACGCTTTCAAAAAAATCTGCAAATAGTTCACAAATTTCTGCACTGTTTTTGCCAATTTTATTGTCGAGAGACATATTTGACGGAAAATTACTACTTTTTAATTTTGATTTGACAAAATTGAAAACTGCTTGGAATCACTCTTGATTTCCGATTCTACCTTTCTATGATACTTTTCAAATTCAAATTGATGGTGACTTCTAGCTGACTGCATATTTGTAGATACTCATCAAGTTTTTGGCTATTGCTTTTGTAAGCTTTGTGAGCTTTTTGTTTTCTATTTTAAGGTTTTTAACCTCTCTTGTAAACCAAGGCGGGTGTTTGTCAATTGTGCGTCTTTTTCTTCGTATTGGGACGCTTTCATCGAGGATGTCGAATATAATGCTATAGAAAGTGTTAACTGCTAGCTCGATGTTCGTTTCTTTCTCTAGTAATGCTTTCCAATCAACTTCTAATAGTCTACGTTTGATTAAGGGATAATTGGCATTATTGTAATCAGGAATTTCTTCGTAATCTGAACCATCTGGTCTGTTAATAGCCTTATGCACGAAAAGTGAAAATTCAATTGCTGTGTGATGAGCTTCATTTTTCCAAAGTGGATTATTTGCTTCAGTCACACAGAAGTCTTCAGTCATATTAGTAAAAGAAGATCAAGAAAGCGATTATTTTGATTTTTAACATGATTAATTTGATTTAGGCCGAGAGAGTACATTTTATCAAAAATTAATTGTAATCTATCACTTTCCCCCAAGATGGGAATAAGAATAGACTCATTTTCTGCGTCAACCATGAAGTCGACAGCACTGAGATTGAAATCGCCATACAAATGTATTTTGGATTCGGGATCTAGACTGGAGATAATTTTTCAGCGTTCCTGAAGAAATCTTCATAAGAGCTGATTGGCGATAACGGGGAAAATACACAGATGCAAAGATGTGAGTCTCTTTTGCAATCTGAGCTTTGACCCATACGTGTTCAAAATGTGCAAAAACGTCAGAATCAAGTTTTTCTGAGTCAAAATCGGTTTTAATGGCGACTAAAACGCCGCCTCCTGACTTTTTCCCGGATGATAACAGATTCCTATCATTCCTGAATACATTAAAATTGCTAGAGAAAACCTCTTCGCTTAAAATACTAGCGTCCCAACTGGTCTCCGTGCCAAGAATAGCAGTATAAAGGCATCCGCTGATAGCTTGATTAACAGTGTCGATTTTTGCGGCACTTTTCATTCTATTGAAGTTTTGACAGTAAGTCAAAATTTCAATTAAATTATTAGACGCAGTGGTTGGACTTGTCAAAATTAAATTATCGCTGGCTTCACATGAAGGCGTCATTAGTTCATAAAATTTCCTGTTTCCGAAAAAGAGCTACGTTGTGCTGGCCGGAACATCCAGCTAGGTGTTTCACTGTATACCTGTGCGCTTCTATGTATTAGCTGAGCTTGGGTGGGCTGTTGCTGTTGATGAAGTTGTGGTTGCTGTTGTTGGTGGGACTGGGCTTGTAGTTGTTGCTGTAGATTTTGATGCTGTTGTTGATGGGGTTGTGGTTGTTGCTGTTGTTGCTGGAGGGGGTGGGCTTGTTGCGGCTGCTGTAGGTGTTGAAATGTTTGTTGTTGGTGTTGCTGTAGAGATGGTTGCTGAAGTTGTTGATGTTGCTGTTGCTGTGGTTGGTCTGGATAGGGTTGCTGGAGTTGATGAAGTTGTTGCTGTTGTTGGGATTGATGTTGATGCTGCTGGGGTTGGTGTTGACGTTGCTGGGAATGTTGTTGTTGGTGCTGGCTATGCTGTTGATGTTGTTGTTGATGATGATGCTGCTGGGGTTGGTGTTGACGTTGCTGTGATTGTTGTTGTTGGAGCTGGATATGCTGTTGGTGTTGTTGTTGCTGGGATTGTTGTTGTTGATTATGTTGTTGGTATTGTTGTTGCTGGGTTTGTGAATGTTGTGGATTTTGTAATAAGTTGACTGGTTGTTTTACTAAGTGTTGTGCAAGCTGATTGTGGCACAGGCGGTGAAGCCGGTCGTTACGTTGTTCTAAGTGGAAATTGTTGTCAAAGAAGCTGTAATCGAGCTCGTAATCGATCTCATCGAGGTCGTCTGTCCCGGTGTAGCTAGAGCGCCTATGTTGCCGACGCCGTTTTGCATGAGGTGATGGGACGCCGAGTGCATGGGGTGATGGGTCATTATAATTAAATAATGGCATCAGTAGTGCGGTGCCTGTGTGGACGCGCAGTCCTGTTTTTTCGTGTTATTTTCCGTCTCTTTTGTGTCGCTGTTCGAGTGCATGGGGTGATTGGATTTCTTCTTCTTCTTTTTTCATTTTTTTTTGTTCGCGCGTTCTTTGGCCGATGAATTTTATTTTTGTTCTCTTTGTATAGTTTTCGATAGAAACGATCCGATTTTTGTTTTTTGAGACAAGCAAGTCGTATTGCTGGATTAAGTCCTTTCCATATCATCGAGGATCGGAAGGCACGTCGACAGATATGTTTTAAGGCTTATGATATAAAATAATTTTAATGAATGAAGCCCTTCCTACATCACCGTTGATCGGAAGGCACGCCGACGGAGAATTTCTGGAGAATCGCGGTCGAATTAATACTATATTTAAATCCCTAGATAGGCATCTTTCCGCAGCCGGCTGCCTAAGATTTTTAAAATTTCCACCCATAAACAAATTGCTCATGGTCGCATCACCTACCACAGTGAATCCTGACCTCATACCCATCTTACTAACCCCTCAAAACTCATGTGATACTTTGTCGGAGACGCAGTCGATTTGGCGGTCCCATCACTCAAATATCGGCTAACATTCCCATCCACTTCCCCGTGTCTTACCACTGGTCGTGGCCGGCGTCGGTATTGATCAGCACGATAGGGACCTTTGAAAATTGCGAAGGGGTGATGATTGGTTCCTACTTTTCATCTGTGGTCCACGGAGCAATGTTTGGGGGTCCTGGTCAATAACGAAGTAGCAGCTACGGGTAGACACCAATGCTATGCTAATTTTCTGAACTTTTCAAAAAAATATTTTCAGAAATGGTCACCCATGGTCACTATTTTTAAAAATCTAAAAACTGCAAATATTCCGCTAAAATCAAACTTTCGGTGGCTGTATCTTGAAAACAGAACCATTTATCAAAAAATCTGGAAAGTACTTTTCGATTGGAAATTCAATTTTACATTAAAAAATTACGTCAAATTTGTTTTTGCATGAAATTTCGATTTTTCCCAAAAATCACTATTTTTTTCAAAAAATCATAACTCGTCGTCAGATTTTTTGGCCATGTTTCTCTATGGCTCAAAAGTTGCGGGTTTTTGTCCCATAAAACATATCAAAAAACTCGAAAATTTTATGAAAATATGTTTTTTTGGGAAATTGAGTTTTTGTGAAAAAAAAATGTTAATTAAAAAATCGGCAATTTTTTTCCGTGTACCTATTTTTTCTCAGTCGTCCTCAACAATAGCTGCAACTTTGCCGAAGACACCAAATTGCTCAGAAAATTCATTCAAAAGTTACAGTTATTCGAATATTTACGTACAATTTTTGTATAGACAGCTGCCAAAATTGCATGGAGACTTGTATGGGTAAAATAGCTTCTTTGGTCATAGGAAAGGCCCTCACCAAGTTTGAGTCAAATAAAAAAAAATTGTCGAAATCGGCCGATTCCGTAGAGAGTTGCTCTATTTAAAAAAATATATAACTCGTCAGGAACATTTTAACTTATACTTTTTTTCTGAATAGTCCAATAAAAAAAATAAAAAAATAGTTGCAGATTTTCAAATACTTACGTACCGATTTTGTATGAACCAAAATTGTATGGTGACTTTTATGAGTGAACCAATCACACAAAATTTCTTCTTGGTCATATGGAAGGCCTTACAAAATTAAAGCCAATTAGAAAATGTGAATAAAATCCATTTCCAAGTTTGGTGGAGAATTGCTCTTTTATGTAAAATTGAACGTCCGATTTGATGGCAAAATGCGAAAAGAAAACAAAATTTGTCCCATTCTCCATTACTCAACTTTAAAAACTTTTGAGACTTGTCATATTGTGGGAAATTCGATGTTCTTTCAGATTCTGCAATAACCTAGAAGGGTATTTTTTCATTTAGATCAAATTTTGCTATTTTAAAATTTCGTTACAGGATTATTTTTGAAGTGCATGATTATTTTTTTTAATTGTAATAATTTTGTACAAAGTTGTAGAGCAGACGATAACACAAATTTTGATTTGTAAATATAAGAGGTTTTCTTGTAAGTTGATATACCAGCATAAGGTGCACGAAGAAAAAAATTGCTGTTGCCCAAGTTGGTTTTAAAATGACGTTTGCTTATTAAGTTGCTGTTTTGTTTCCATCCCAAGGAATAAAACAAGAGCCTTTTCCGAAATCAATTAACACTGTCTTCCATTCGCGCGCATCATTCAGTGCAATCGCACTGAACTGCATTCAATTAACAATCATTACGGAAATAATGATGGTAAACTGTTCTTCAGAAAGACAAAGAGTAAGAAGAACACTTCGCTCACACAATAAACTGATTTTAATTGCTTTTATCCGAGAAAGTAGGCAAGCCGGCAGCGTCTTTTTTTTCACCGTCAGCCAGTCAGAGGGCATCGAAGTTGTGCTGCGCTGCAATCAGACTCGCTAAACGAGCGCAGCCAACACTAAAAGCAAAATCTAGTTTCCCGCCTAGTGGGGCGGAATAACACAGAAAAATCCCAGCTCAGGCGAATGTAATGTGGGTATGAATGTGTGCACTGGCGGACGAGAACACACATACGTTTAGGCACACGTACAGAGACACGAGCCGGTGCACATAAACAGAAATACGAACACAAACAGAAACACCCTTGAAAGGCAGTTGCTAGTGCTGGGAAATTCCAGCGAAGTTTGCAAATTGAAGGACAATCGAAGGAATACCGTGAGAAAAAAAAAGGTAACTCACAAAGATGAGAACGGTGAGACAACATGGATAATTGAGATAGTTGAGAAAGTTAAAATAACTGAGAAGACTAAGAAAACGCAAACATCTGAGACAACTGAAACAACTGAGAGAAGTGAGACAACTTAGTCAACTGAGACAACTGAGTCAAGTGAGACAACTGTGACATCTGAAACAACTGAGACAACTGAGAGAACTGAAACAACTGAGTCAACTGAGAAAACTGAGACAACTGAGAAAGTTGAGTCAGCTGAGAAAAATATTGTAACTGAGACAACTGAGTCAACCGAGACAACTGATACAACTGAGTAAATTAAGGCAACTGACGCATCTGAGTAAACTGAGACAACTGAGGCAAATGAGACAACTGAAACAACTGACAACTGGGAGAAAATACACTATGAGAAGAATTTAATCAGTTGAGACTAGACTTAGAGTGTTTCGTAACACTGGATGGAACTGCTTCGTTACGTAATTGCAGTTGCAATGTGGCTCACACCAACTCCAAAGCAGAATTATTGTGAAAGCTCTGCTCCACCATTGTGATGCGGTGGCTGTGGAGGACCGATAAATTTAGATTCCATTAGTTTGCCACTTGGCGTCGTTGGCTTTCATCTCCGCGGCCACATCCGCACCATTCTTGCAAATGCGTCAGTAATTGCCGAGGCGTCCTCGAAAAATAAAGTGTGTATGACGGCAGTGTAACGATCCTTCGCTTACGGTTGACGGATAAAAGCCTTAAGGTCTTAACAGTTGTTGACATGATTTGAGTGTTGGTGAAGTTGAAGAAAGTAAATAGTTTATTCTAAAACAATTTTTAAAACTTTGATAATATTCCAAAAATCATCACCCGAATAACCCAACCAAAATTGAAAACCAAAATCCTCCACAAATCTCACCCCACCCAACGAGAAAAAAAGCCACCCCAAAGCAACAAAGAGGTCGCCGGCGAGAGCAGAAAAGCATCCTTTCTCGCGCGAGGAAAGTTCAAACAAATAAATTTCCTTCCACTTCACTTCCAAGCATAACAAACTAGAGCCGGCTTTCATTGCCCGGGCCAAATTGCACCCACGGTCGATGCGGGGTGGGCGCCAATGGAAACACACAGCACGGCCATATAGCTAGAGCAAATTTTGGTGCAAGAGCGATACCGCCCGTTTCAGACGGTCGGGGCTAGTCTGAGGAGGACTCTCGGCACCACAATCAACAGGGGCCGGAAGGATTTTTGGGGATTTGTAGGTTTCAATGACCAAAAGTTTAAAATTTCATTAGTCTAAAAATGAACAAGTCCAAATTTTTGAAGGTCGATAAGTACATAGATCTAAGAGTCCAAGAGTTCAAGGGCCCATGAGTCCAAGAGTCCACGAGTCCAAGAGTCCAAGAGTCCAAAAGTACAAGAGTCCAAGAGTCCAAGAGTCCAAGAGTCCAAGAGTCCCAAGAGTCCAAGAGTCCAAGAGTCCAAGAGTCCAAGAGTCCAAGAGTCCAAGAGTCCAAGAGTCCAAGAGTTCAAGAGTCCAAGAGTCCAAGAGTCCAAGAGTCCACAAGTCCAAGAGTCCAAGAGTCCAAGAGTCCAAGAGTCCAAGAGTCCAAGAGTCAAGAGTCCAAGAGTCTAAGAGTCCAAGAGTCTAAGAGTCTAAGAGTCTAAGAGTCTAAGAGTCCAAGAGTCCAAGAGTCCAAGAGTCCAAGAGTCCAAGAGTCCAAGAGTCCAAGAGTCCAAGAGTCCAAGAGTCCAAGAGTCCAAGAGTCCAAGAGTCCAACAGTCAAAGAGTCAAAGAGTCCAAGAGTCCAAGAGTCCAAGAGTCCAAGAGTCCAAGAGTCCAAGAGTCCAAGAGTCCAAGAGTCCAAGAGTCCATGAGTCCAAGAGTCCAAGAGTCAAAGAGTCCAAGAGTCCAAGAGTCCAAGAGTCCAAGAGTCCAAGAGTCCAAGAGTCCAAGAGTCCAAGAGTCCAAGAGTCCAAGAGTCCAAGAGTCCAAGAGTCCAAGAGTCCAAGAGTCCAAGAGTCCAAGAGTCCAAGAGTCCAAGAGTCCAAGAGTCCAAGAGTCCAAAAGTCAAAGAGTCCAAGAGTCCAAGAGTCCAAGAGTCCAAGAGTCCAAGAGTCCAAGAGTCCAAGAGTCCAAAAGTTCAAGCCCAAGAGTAAAAAAACTGTACTAACAAATCTGCTGGGCACTGTTTGGCCCCGGTGAAGGAAACTCCCCAGTAAATTCCGGTGAACGGAAAACGTTGCCAGCGTGCTGGCTTTCGAATCGAACCCCACAGTGGGAAGGTTTCGGCTCCGGAACCAACTGAGACGACGAGAGCTGGCAATCCGAGAAGCAGCGAATGAGCGCGTGTGTTTGTGTGTGCGAGAGAGTGTTTGCCATTATTTCCAATCCGAAGGATGCTTTCAACGATGCATTCTTCAAAACAATGAAATTGTACGATGAACAAACAAACAAATAAAGTGTGCAACACACCTACACGATTCGTTTACCAACGACGACGTCGTTGCGCTATTGTGATGTCTGTTCATTTCGACGCCCTGGGACAAGAGCAGACACGTTCCGTCGTCGTCTTAGTCGTCGTTCCGGATCCAGGACGTGGTCCGAAACTTGCGATCGAACTCCATTTCGAAGCCAGTAAAGTGGTTTTTAAATAAACAAAAGACAGCGCTCAACGAGAACGCGAGTGTCTCGTTCTGACAAGACGAGATGTAGCTGAAAATTGCTAAACGCACTTCATTGACAAGGTTTCGTCGATTGACTCAGCGGGCGGATGTGCGGCCATCTTGGTAGCGACCTTGAAGTGCTGTCAGGGAGGAGGAGGGGGTGCAATCCATTTTACGATTTGCCAGCATGTGGCGGGTGAAATTCCATTACAGTTGTTGTTTTCCCATTTTTATTGCCAAACTGGCGTGAAGGCGGATGTCGATCCGAATCGAATCTGGGAAGAGGCAAAGACGAAAGGCAGCCATAGTTGGCAGTAACTGTTTATGACGGATTGCATCAACTTGTCGAGACCGTACTTGGCTTTGAGGTGGTGTTGAATGTCAAATTTGATTTTTATTGGAGGATCAATGTAAAATATACATTTGGAGTTTTACACGTTGCACGATTCTTCCTATAGATGTTGGTTTTAGATTGTCGTCGAAACCTTGAACACTTGTTCATTTTAATCAAATTGTTCGCACTACAGCATTACCTTGGCATTCTCTATTGCGAGTTTCCTACTCGAAACTAGGTGTCCTAAGGCATGAAACGGTGAGACAATCCAAATATCTTTTTACACCCTGTCGTTGTCGGGCTATCTTGTCGCACGTAAATTTTGGGTCAAATTGAGTTAAGACCTTTTGAACTTCACCGATTCCCAAAATTCGATTTCAATCCTGGGATATTCAGTCAAAACTAAAAAAATCCGTGCTTTGTTGTCACTCTTCATATAAAAGAGATTTCGATCTTATCGTGCTATCTTGACACACCTTGAATGTGAGTGCGACAACTGGCCAAAGGGATTTCAGGTAAGAACGCGTTTGACACACTTAAATGCTCGATTACTGTAATCTATCATAATTATAACCACAGAGTTACTCTCTCTTGACTCCGGCAACCAAACTCAACCAAAACATGTTTGTTATTGTTTACAATGCGAGCTCTATTTTGTCTTACATTAAAACGTGTTATGCTCATAAGGGACCATCCATAAACCACGTGGACACTTTTTTGGGAATCTGTTACCCCCCCCCCCCCTCGTGGACAATTGTCATACCCCCCCCCCCCCCTAAAGTGTCAACGTGGTTTATGGATGGTCCCTAACGTCAAAATGGCAGGTGCAACAAGATAGCTCGACAACGTCGACCTAAGCTCCCATCCACCCCGGGATTAAAACAGACAACCTTTGGATTGTGAGTCCAACTGCAGACCAGCGACTCTATAGGTAAAATTCTCCGCCAACTCACACGAAATCGGAAAAATTGCCCGACCTCTCTTCGATTTGCGTAAAACTTTGTCCTAATGGGTAACTTTTGTCCCTTATCACGAATCGGAGGTCCGTTTTTTCATATATCGTGACGGAAGGGCGGTACGAACCCTTTCATTTTTTTAAATGCGAAAAAAGAGGTGTTTTTTCAAAAGTTTACATCCTGAAATGGTTATGAGATATGAATTTGGTGTCAAAGTTACTTTTATGTAAATTTGGCGTACTGAGATTTCCGAAAAAATACATATTTTTCATTAAAAAGAAACATAAAAAAGGTTTAAAAACTGTGCCATTTTCCGTAACTTAACAGTAATTTTTTTTGGTTTATGAGCAATTCTCTACCAAATACCTACAACTTTGCCGAAGACACCAAATTGATCAGAAAATTCACTCAAAAGTTACACTCAAAAGAGTTGCTCACATTTCATTTGGAGGGAAATTTAATGTGCTTTTCGAATCTACTTTTAACCAGCAGAAGGGTAACTTTTTCATTTCAAACAAAAATTTACATATTAAAATTTCGTGTATTTTTCTAATTTTGCGGGGTAATTTTTTAGAGTGTAACAATGTTCTTAAAAGTTATGGAACAAATAAATTCAAAAGTTGTAAACATAAGCGGTTTGCTTGTAATCATCACGAGTTATCACGATTTTACGCAAAAAAAAGTTTTGAAAATGTTACTTTTTGCGTTTCTCTATGTGTCGTCGTCCGTATCTGTCGCGGGTAACGATGAACGGCCATGATCAACGACGACCAAATTTTCAAAACTTTGTTGCGTAAAATCGCGGTAACTCGTGATGTTTGTAAGAAGAGAGCAGTTCTCTACGGAATCGGTCTTTTTTCTTTAATTTTGATTTTTGTATTTTTTAATCCGGCTGAAACTTTTTTGGTGCCTTCGGTATGCCCGAAGAAGCAATTTTGCATCATTAGTTTGTCCATATAATTTTCCATACAAATTTGGAAGCTGTTCATACAAAAATGATATGTGAAAATTCAAAAATCTGTATATTTTGAAGGAATTTTTTGTTCGAGTTGGTGTCTTCGGCAAAGTTGTAGGTATGGATATGGACTACACTGAAAAAAAAAATGCTACACGGTAAAAAAAATTTTGGTGATTTTTTATTTAACTTTTTGTCACTAAAACTTGATTTGCAAAAAACACTATTTTTATTTTTTTTTATTTTTTGATATGTTTTAGAGGACATAAAATGCCAACTTTTCAGAAATTTCCAGAATGGGCAAAAAATCTTTGACCGAGTTATGATTTTCCGTAACTTTTTTGGTGCCTTCGGTATGCCCAAAGAAGCCATTTTGCATCATTAGTTTGTCCATATAATTTTCCATACAAATTTGGCAGCTGTTCATACAAAAATGATATGTGAAAATTCAAAAATCTGTATATTTTGAAGGAAATATAAAATCAAGACTAACATTTCAAATGGGCGTAATATTGAATGTTTGGCCCGTTTAAAATGTTAGTCTTGATTTTAAATTTTTGAAAATATTTTTTTCGAAAAGATCGGAAAATTTCACGAATGTTTCATGTTTTAACATTGTTAATCGGACCTATAGTTGCTGAGATATCGACATTAGAAAATGGTGGGTTGTTTGGGTGAGACTTAGAAAACATCAATTTTCCTGTTTTTTAGCCTTTGCATAGCAATATCTCAGCAATTATGGGTCGCATCAACAAAGTTCAATAAAGCAAAATATAGAGAATTTTCTCAGCTTTTCAAAAATAAAAAAAAATCCTTCAAAAGATACAGATTTTTGAATTTTCACATATCATTTTTGTATGAACAGCTGCCAAATTTGTATGGAAAATTATATGGACAAACTAATGATGCAAAATGGCTTCTTTGGGCATACCGAAGGCACCAAAAAAGTTTCAGCTGGATAAAAAAATACAAAAAAAAATCGAATGACCGAAAACTCAGAGAATTGCTCAAGAGACCTCCTTGTGTTTTTGTATCATTTGTTTTTGTTATTGTCTGCTCGACAACATTATAGAACATTGTTATACTCTAAAAACTGACCGAAAAACACGAAGTTTTAAAATGTTTTTTTGTTAAGGAAAAAATTTAAATTGAAAAAAAAAACTAACTTAATCCACCTATGTGGTTGGAGCCTTCCTCACTTTTTACCAACAATGGGTAATATGAGTGGTTTGGACACATGCTTCAGCTATTTTTTTAAATCCAGAAAAATAAGTACACAGATATAACTTAAGTGGTAATAACTCGATACAGGGTTGCCAGATCTTCAATGTTGTGGACTCGTTAGAAAGGTTTTTCAATTACCTAACCAACGATTGGTCAGATGATGGATCCGGACATCGTTTACATACATTTAAGTGAGATCCGGCATCAAAAAAGTACAAATATATCACTTAAGAGGTCATAACTCGAGACAGGGTTGCCAGATCTTCAATGTTGTGGACTCATTGAAAAGGCCTTTCAATTACCTAACCAACGATATGTCGAATGATGAATCCGGACATCGTTTACATACATTTAAGTGAGATCCGGCATCAAAAAGTACAAATATATCACTTAAGTGGTCATAACTCGAGACAGGGTTGCCAGATCTTCAATGTTGTGGACTCATTAGAAAGGCCTTTCAATTACCTAACCAACGATATGTCGGATGATGGATCCGGACATCGTTTACATACATTTAAGTGAGATCCGGCATCAAAAAGTACAAATATATCACTTAAGTGGTCATAACTCGAGATAGGGTTGCCAGATCTTCAATGTTGTAGACTCGTTAGAAAGGTCTTTTAATAACCTAACCAACGATATGTCGGATGATGGATCCGGACATCGTTTACATACATTTAAGTAAGATCCGGCATCAAAAAAGTACAAATATATCACTTAAGTGGTCATAACTCGAGACAGGGTTGCCAGATCTTCAATGTTGTGGACTCATTAGAAAGGTCTTTCAATTACCTAACCAACGATATGTCAGATGATGGATCCGGACATCGTTTACATACATTTAAGTAAGATCCGGCATCGAAAAATACAAATATATCACTTAAGAGGTTATAACTCGAGACAGGGTTGCCAGATCTTCAATGTTGTGGACTCATTAGAAAGGTCTTTCAATTACCTAATTAACGATATGTCGAATGATGGATCCGGACATCGTTTACATACATTTAAGTGAGATCCGGCATCAAAAAAGTACAAATATATCACTTAAGAGGTCATAACTCGAGACAGGGTTGCCAGATCTTCAATGTTGTGGACTCATTGAAAAGGCCTTTCAATTACCTAACCAACGATATGTCGAATGATGAATCCGGACATCGTTTACATACATTTAAGTGAGATCCGGCATCAAAAAAGTACAAATATATCACTTAAGTGGTCATAACTCGAGACAGGGTTGCCAGATCTTCAATGTTGTGGACTCATTAGAAAGGCCTTTCAATTACCTAACCAACGATATGTCGAATGATGGATCCGGACATCGTTTACATACATTTAAGTGAGATCCGGCATCAAAAAAGTACAAATATATCACTTAAGTGGTCATAACTCGAGATAGGGTTGCCAGATCTTCAATGTTGTAGACTCGTTAGAAAGGTCTTTTAATAACCTAACCAACGATATGTCGGATGATGGATCCGGACATCGTTTACATACATTTAAGTAAGATCCGGCATCGAAAAAATACAAATATATCACTTAAGAGGTTATAACTCGAGACAGGGTTGCCAGATCTTCAATATTGTGGACTCATTAGAAAGGTCTTTCAATTACCTAACCAACGATATGTCGAATGATGGATCCGGACATCGTTTACATACATTTAAGTGAGATCCGGCATCAAAAAAGTACAAATATATCACTTAAGTGGTCATAACTCGAGACAGGGTTGCCAGATCTTCAATGTTGTGGACTCGTTGGAAAGGTTTTTCAATTACCTAACCAACGATGGGTCAGATGATGGATCCGGACATCGTTTACATACATTTAAGTAAGATCCGGCATCAAAAAAGTGCAAATATATCACTTAAGTGGTCATAACTCGAGACAGGGTTGCCAGATCTTCAATGTTGTGGACTCGTTGGAAAGGTCTTTCAATTACCTAACCAACGATGGGTCGGATGATGGATCCGGACATCGTTTACATACATTTAAGTGAGATCCGGCATAAAAAAAGTACAAATATATCACTTAAGTGGTCATAACTCGAGACAGGGTTGCCAGATCTTCAATGTTGTGGACTCGTTGGAAAGGTCTTTCAATTACCTAACCAACGATAGGTCGGATGATGGATCCGGACATCGTTTACATACATTTAAGTGAGATCCGGATATATGTGAAAACACATTTTTATACATAACTTTTGAACTAGTTATCGAAACTTCAAACAATTCAATAGCGATGTATGGGACCCTAAACCAAGTCGAATGCAACTGGTTTGGTCAAAATTGGTTCAGCCAGTTCTGAGAAAACTCAGTGAGAATTTTGGTCACATACATACATACACACACACATACACACACACATACACACACACATACACACACACATACACACACACAGACATTTGTTCAGTTTTCGATTCTGAGTCGATATGTATACATGAAGGTGGGTCTTTGAGCTTTTGATAAAAAGTTCATTTTTAGAGCAGGATTATAGCCTTACCTCAGTGAGGAAGGCAAAAATCTGAAAAGACGTTCTAAATATAAAGACACTCACTTGAAATCAAAAATAAAGACTTTTCAAGATAAAATCAATGAAAAAAAAAAATCCCCACCATTACAACTCACTGCAAACGCTTGATTGCTGTCTCGCGGACCATTTCCCGGGGGCATTCAGCGAATGCTATTTAAATTTCTCTGCCCTTGAACTGAGCGCCATGGAAACCACAGATGTCGGCGAACCACGTAATTCCGAACGGCGGGCCAGCGCAACAGAGGAAAAAAAAAAACTTCTTGGTAATAATAATTCAAAACGATTAGGATTTTTGCCTCCCGATAACGGGCTGGTCCGATTACTTGGCTGATGAAGAATTGTGCGCAAAAGGTCTGCGCTCTGTAATTGCTTCGCGGTCGTTGCTGGAATTGGATGTTCAGTTTGCTAGTTGATTTTAAATCACAATGTTCATTCACTTTAATAACGGCTGAACTCATGTCAAATGAGTTATTATTTCTGAACTAGTTCATCTGCTTATTACTTTTCACCAGTCGCATAATTATCCTCGCCAACCCACAATGACCATGGCAAAATTTCCCCTAGTATCACGATGGAGTGGCAATTTCCGTCACTTGGCCCACACTGTATTGTGAGCGTCGTCAAGATCATTAACGACCCCCCAGCTGCTGCTGGTCATATTTCCGTGATATTGCGAGTGTTTATGAGCCAGTGAATAATAACGATGATTTCAGCTTGATTATTTATTTCCCACTTCCTGAACGGAATCTAATTTTGCTTCTTTTTTTGCTCTCTATTCATTTGCAGGTGAGCTATAAATAATACTTCGTGGTGGCTGATAAAGTGGCAACGCTGGGCAGAGCGCTGAGGTAAAATAAGAAAGATTTCCATTTATTTCTATGGAGCTCGAGGCTTTGTTCTGGTTATATCGGAGACAAAATATCAATATCGGGCAACGAGCGAAGGTGTCAGTTTCAAAGAAGCCGTTACTTCCTAGAAGGAGGTTTTTCGATTTTTGATCACTGTTTGTATATTATTATAATTTTTTTCTGAAATTTATATGTTACTTTGTCTTCCTCGAAGGACGAACTAGTAACCTACAGATTTAATAATAGAGCTTTTGAAGTTTAACTGGTAAATGATATGCTTATTTTACTGAATGTTCAAAACTTACCCAGCAACAATTTAACAATATCATTAGGGTTGATTGGATTCCCGGAATCGGTGGCAAACTCCATGCTGGGTAGGGCTGGGTTGAATGACTCAGTACATTGTCTGTTGAAAAATATAAAAAAATGTTTTGTTAAGGTGGATTCTCAACTTCCCAATTTAAAATTATTCTTATATTAAAACCACCAAAATCAGGACTAAACAAACGAGATTTGACTATTTCCAAATGCTTTTGTTCCTTAGAGCAAAAGTTATCTCTCAGAAGAAGCTGTATAAAATGCCTTCTTCCCTCCTCCTACCACAGCCAAAGCTCAGACCTGCGTTCCGATCAAGATTCTCCCCCCTGGAGGATGCTTTATGGCGATCCACCCAGAGTGGACTAAAATTATGCGGTTATGGTTCGAACGTGCCACCAAACAGTCGATAGATTCTTCGCCGTTATCATTCACTTGGGCCCGGGCAAACTACCAGCGCGAGACTGGAGGGAGAACCGTTGGCAAATCAATTAGACTCTCGGAACCTGTCCTGCATATTGAGTTACTTGGTGGGCAAGCCAGACCACAGCGCACCGCTGGTGACCAGGCAGCTCGATGGAAATAGCCAACTTTTCCCACCCTGGGAAAAACTCGCAAAGCTCACCTCAAACGGAGTTGTGGGGGGGGGGGGGGGGGGGGGAACGAGGGGGTGGCTCCAACATAGTTTAACTCTTCCCCTGGCTTTGCTCGTGTACTGATGTATAGTTTATGGATGAGAGTGGAGCAAAAAAGCGAGCAAGTGAGAAAAAAACTAAACTAAATTAGCGTAAAACTATTCCTGAAGCTAAAAATTAATTGCTTCGCCATTTTATGTGCTTTTACCTCCACGTCACCTCTCCGGGTCGAGCAAAGGTTCCATCAAAGGAAGGATGGTTCGGACGGAATGCAAAGCTCGCTCGGTGAGACAAGGTATTCGATACGGGCACTTAAATTAATTAACGAAAATTATGTTTCATCGCCAGATGTTGCGCTACCTTGTTTTCGGGAGATACTAGAACATGAAATATGAGGCTCAATTTCGTTGATTTGCCTATAGAAATATGCATCGAATTCTGAAAAGCTCACTATGATAGGTATTTCAAGTTTTGAAAACCTTTATTATGATCAATCTAGCTTGAGCCTTTTCTTTCGAGTTTCATCAGCCTTTGTTTAGAATGGGTAAGCGTCAAGGGCTCAGTGCGTTTGTTTTTTGCCTTCCTCACCTTACAGAGGAAAAGCTATGAAACCACTCGAAAAATGAACTTGTTAATTTGACCTCCTAGACCCACCTTCACGTATACATATCGACTCAGAATCGAATTCTGGGCAAATGTCTGTGCGTGTATGCCTGTTAGTCCGTGCACCGAAAAAAAAATGCACTCGATTATCTCCGGGCTTGCTGAACCGATTTGGACCGTTCTGGTCTCATTCGATCCGTCTTGGGGTCCCACATGACCCTAACCCCCGATAACCCTATCAAAAGTTATAAGCATTTTAGTGTTATTTATACACTTTCCAGATCCAGCCTATAAGGATCTAAAATATATTTATGAAAACATTTTCCGGTTCTATCATACAACCCATCGTTTGATAGGTAATCAAAAAACCCTTCCAAGACGCCCAAAAGATTGAAGATCTGACAACCCTATCAAAAGTTACGAGCACTAAAGTGTTAATTGAACAGTTATCAGAGGCTAGATCTCAAATATTTTGACGAAAATGTTGTCCGGATCTATTGTGAGGCCCATCGTTGATGGGTAATCAGAAGACCTTTCCAACACGCCCAATAAAAAACTTACGATATCACGAAAAAATGAAGCCTACTTTTGGGATATTTTAGGAGCACACGGGAAACAAATTGATTGTAGCCGGATGAATGTCCTATGTCACAAAAGTTTATGCCTAAACATTGGACAGTTAGGCTAAAACAGACAGGGCAAAAGAAACCGTAAAGCTACGATACCTTACATGTTGCAAGAAACATCGGTAGACAAGCTACTACAAACGAGTATGTCTCGAGCCACAAAATATATACCGTCAGTGGGGGTGACTATGGGTCAAAAAACGAAACACCTCTCGAAATTTCTTAATAACAAAAACAATTTAAATAACATCGAAAATCTTTTAACGTAGATTTGTTCTTAGATAGTTTACTAACATTTTCCCAAAATATGGTCGATTTTGATGAACACTACCTTAAATGCCAATTGTTTGAAAATTGACCCAATCTCACCCCTTAGAGGGGGTGACATTGGGTCAAATGAAACTAAAATGATGCTGAAATACAAAGATATGGTAAAAAAAGTCATCCAACAGCGTTTCTTGTTCGAGGGAATCGTATTGACACGCTACAATGTTTGAAGTGGAGATTTTCAAACACTTGGGTAGTTTTCGAGCAATTCTAACAAAAATATTAGAAAAATGATTTTTCGAGAGGTCATTTTGGCCAAAACGTACCCCAACTTTAGACATCTGCCAAAATAACAGGATATGTTCTAGGAACGAATTTTTTTCAGCGAAGTCATCTTAAGATGTCCCCTACACAACCCTTTTAACAGAATTCAGTTTCATTGAAAAGAATCTGAGAAATGGTAAAATCCGTAAAAAATCACTTTGACCCAATCTCACCCCCCAGACCCAATGTCACCCCCACTGACGGTACGCCAGCATTCTAGCGCCAGTATTCGAAGCTCAACTTGACAACTTGTCAACTTGGCGACGAAGCGACGAAAATCGATGCAGTTTGTTTTTTTTAACGATTTTTTCGATTAAAATTCATGCTGAATCGTCTTATTTACGATGATTAAAATGATGTCCAGCCATAAAGTAAAACCTATGCCTTTCTTTAGTAAGAAAGGCAAAAAGTTAATCGTTCTAACAATTGATCGGGATTGCCGATAGATGTCAAAATTGTTTCAGATGCTCACTCATGGTCTGTACTATGAATGTAGAAAGAAATTTCGTACAAAATTAGAGCATGAGCATGAGCATGAGCAGAGCATGAGCATGAGCATGAGCATGAGCATGAGCATGAGCATGAGCATGAGCATGAGCATGAGCATGAGCATGAGCATGAGCATGAGCATGAGCATGAGCATGAGCATGAGCATGAGCATGAGCATGAGCATGAGCATGAGCATGAGCATGAGCATGAGCATGAGCATGAGCATGAGCATGAGCATGAGCATGAGCATGAGCATGAGCATGAGCATGAGCATGGTTGACTGCCAATGAGCTGCTACTCTGTTATTGACGGATCAGCTGAAGTTACACAATGAACCAACAGATGAGTAGTGGGAGCTAATCATCCTCACTGTATAACCCCTGAAGATCTCTGCTTTAAGTCAAAACCGGCGCGGCGCCCCCCCAAGGAGATGCAGTTCAACAAAGGTACACAGAAAAAAATAATGTAAATTTGGAAGCTGTAATTTTGGAAGGTTGAATATTACCTCTTTTATGATGTAATTTTACCTCAATTTAGACTGAAAAATTGACATTACACGAGAAAAGTAGTGAAATTACACATTTCCAGAGGTAAAATTTCACCTTTTTCTGACATAAAAGATGTACCCCTTCCCAGATGTAATATAACCATGATTTTTTTTCTGTGTAGGAATGTTAGTCCGATAGTTGAAGTTGCAGACTCATCAGACACAGAGTTTGTCGCTCTATACCTGTTGACACCGCATGAGACCGTTGAATCCACAGCATCTCCTTCAAGCATCATGGGAAGTGGGGGAGTTGTGTTAGTAGGGGAAGGAAAGGGAAGGTCAGGATTCATCTTGGTAGATGATATGACCAGAAAGTGAAACATAAACGTTGCCTTCCGAGCTACGACGCTGTGAGAAAGACTTATCATTCGCGTATTTTTTTACTTCTTACCGCCGGCGTGCCATCCGAGCAAGGATGCTTTGGGATGGGCTTTCGAAATGAAATTTGAATTAACGTATTCTTCGGTGACATACAATTTTAAATAGATCCGGATTCATTATTGGTAGATGATATGATCAGAAAGTAAAATATAACGTTGCCTTCCGATTCTGTATTTTTTACTTCTAACCGTCGGCGTGCCATCCGAGCAACGATGCTATGGGAAGGGCTTTCAAAACGAAATGAAATGTTAGGTAACTTATTATCCATTATCATGTAAACCTCAAATAGTGCTGATACACCGAAATGTTTCAATCGTTTTCATTAAATTCTTCCCGCACGACTTCTCTGCATCAAACTTCAACACAAATGTCCAGTCCGGACCGCGAAAAACCGGCTCAACTACAGAAATTCAACCTATACAAGACGACGCGAAGCCTTCTATCAATAAATTAAAAAAAAGAAAGACTTTTACTACTATCTCGCGGATTCCGCGCGTCGATTTGGCCACCGATCTCTCACGAACACCACACGACTGACGGCCAAACTTCCAAGGCCATGACGCGACACCTATTTTCAATGAATTCCAGAATCTTCTAACACTTTTTTGCGTAATCGCGCACGTCGATTCGGCCACCGATCTCTCCCACGAACACCACACGACTCAAAGAAATTTCGTACAAAATTAGAAACGAATAATGTTGGTGAAGGTCACCAGGTGGCCTTTTACCTTTTTAGGGATTTATTTCCTTATGGTAGGTTTATCAAATGGCTCTAACTCCAGAACCAGATTATGAATCTCGATGAAAATTTGGGAGGTTGTAGAGCTCAAAAAATGCAATTATTGAGACAAATAAAAGATATGAAAATGAAAAAAATACCATTTTTTCATTTGGAAACTGTGTAATTCGTTGGAAAATCTTATCACATCCGAAAACAGATGGATATTTCGAAATTTTAGCGGCAGCTCGCCCAGGTTCAGCACACTATCTTTCATCTGCATTCAAAAGAATCAAATCAAAATCAAAATCAAAATCGGATTCAGGGGAGCTGAGAACGACGTGACACAAAATTTGGCAAAATTTTACCACATACGAACATCACTCGATCTCCACGGAATTTATTTTCTCAAAATTCGAGGGTTGGAGATAGACGAGTTCTGTCAAGATGAATCGATAGAGCGTCGAAAATCGATGCAGTGTTTTAGCGATTTGTCCGATTACAATTCATGCTGACTCGTCTTATTTACGAAGATGAAAATGATGTCCAGCCATAAAGTAAAACCTATACCTTTCTTTAGTAAGAAAGGCAAAAAGTCCGATTTCGTAGAGAACTGCTCAACAACGGAACTTTCAAAGCTTTTAAAGGCTTGGTGGTGGAAAAAACAGTCAAAATTTATTAAATTTGAGTTCTATGGATTTTTCACTCCTGGTAGCTTCACAAATCACGCTTAATGCAACATTAGTTGATTTTTTAGCTATGGCTATTTTTTTATAAAAGTTATCACTGTTAATGGAAACTATGTTGGAAAGGTCCCTCAAGTAATTTCTTGTAACCCTTCAACGTTGTTTAAGACGAAATGGCTTGTTATCTCATGTGGCCCATTCTGCCCCGCACTCTGGAAAAATAGTCGAAAAAACTACACTGATTTCGATGTGCAAAAAACATTGTCATTTGTTCTCTTGTATGAAAACTCTATTTGGATCCAACCCATCGCTTGGTGGGTAATCGAAAGTCAAAAATACGAGAAAAATAAAATAAAAATGAAAAAATGAGCGGTTGACACCAATAGCAAATCCATTCAAAAAAACTGCTGATCTCTACTCATGTTGTTGAAAAGAATTATCTTGCAATTTATCAAATTGCATCGATACCAAATCCCTTTACAATGTATTGAGTGGAACATGCTTTTACTTTAAATTTCAAACCAACGCAGAAGTGCAAAAATATAAGAGGATTTTACATGTTATTGATTTGAGATCATTTCTTTATGTTAAGCTTTGCAATCAATGCCCAACCTGATGGTGTGGCTCATATTTATCCAAGTTCGTTCTATCTAAACAAGATCCAATCTAAAATCCTCACTCGATAGTGTTTCTCGTTTCGGAATCTTCAAAAGACACACATTTCCTCGAAAAATAGACTCACACAATTTCATAGTGTCGTGCCCTTTTTCACCCACAAATCCGATAAGCACACTAAAGAAGAGCTCTAATTTTCTCGGAGGGGAGGATTTTCACATCCATCAACATAGTTCAATCCAGCCCACCATACACATCAGTGCCGGCCCTATCTGTTATCTCGAAACTGAGCTTTTCGCCTTCGACTACGCACCACCAGAACCAAGCGGGAGTCCGTAACAGCTTCGTCAGCACCGGTAATAATTTGAGCTGGGCTTTTAGCCCCGCTCCGCTCCGGTTCTGAATAGGTCAATTTAAACCCCTGTTGCGAAATTGATTTTCCAGCTGATAGAGGGGGCCGCCCTAGTTTGCGAGCGTTTGTTCTGCCCTCCCGGGGTCTGGTCAGAGTGTGAAAAAGGTGGAAATCCACCCTCTTGCTGGCAGTGTTTCTTTTTCTTTTTTCCCCTCCCGAAGCTTATTTAAGATTTTCACCGCGATCGAAGTCCCGCACCCGAATGCTCGGGAATACCCTATTTAATTTTAATTCTTTGGGTTACACACTCGACCTTTTTTTTCCTTGTTGCTCTCTCTAGCTAGGGTTTCTAGACCACCCTCGCACACATAGATATCTCTTCAACTCTCTCTCTCTTCCTTTCATACATTTATCAAATTGTTTTCTAATTCCGAGTGAGATTATTTCTCAATCGTGCCTGATTGTGTTCTCAATTTCCAATTTCTTTGGGGGTCGTTTTTCTTCGAACTTTCCCACCTTCCATCGGTCCAGCTCCGGCTGGAATCTCGCTCGATACTAAGCTCGGAATAAAAGGCAGCCATGTGAGTGTTTGTATGTGTGGATGTTTGTTTAGGGGAGAGTGAGGATTCTTGATAATGATGAATCATGTTAGTGTTTGAGTTGTCACGTTTGGTAATAAATGTAAACGATATTTTGTATTGTCTTATGAACAATTTAAAAGAGAAAAGAGCAAGCAATGTACGTACAACAGGGTGGTCCAAATGGGGCTATCCCATGAACTAAAGATTGATTCATTACTAAGTTAAATTCCAGGTATGAGCTCAACCTGGCCGCGGAAACCCCTCCGTCTAAGCCCTTGAAGATTGTATGGGTAAAATCATCTAAATGTATGGAGAAAAGCAACTCTTTCAGTTTGGAAAGCGTATTTAATCCTCAGTTGTAGAACATTCATTGAATTTGAAAAAAAAAACTTTCCCGAATACACCACGAAATTTTAAAGATTTATAAGCTTCCAAAAATGACCTTGCTCCGAGTAAGCTCAGATTTGGATCACCCTAACGAACAATCTGAATCGTTTTGTTTAACGAAAAAAAGGTTTGAAAAAGTTTGATATGTCGATCATGGCTAGGGTGTAGTGATTTTTTACGCTCAAAAATTGCAAATTTCACGGGGGCCATAATTTCAAAACGCCAAATTTCACAGAAATTTCGTGGAACTTGACAATTGTTAAAATAACTCTGTAAAACTGATTTTGAAATCACGGAAACTAGGTTTCCACGTGGTTTATGGATGGGCTTTAAATATATTTTGAACGAAATAAAGGGCTTGTCCTGCCAAAATGATTGAAATAATTTGAAATTTCTGCGACATTTTGCCCATTTAACAATATTTATTAAGGTTTTCTTCTCACTTTTAAAAAACTAAACTAAAAATCAAATGACAAAAATTAAAAAATCTTCAAATTTTATTCAAAATCAGAACAGAAAACAAATAAAGGTGAGAAAACTTCTACGGGAACCATACACTCAAATAATCAAATATCGTGAAACCTAAACAGGAATCAGATTCAAAAAAATTCGATAAATTTTAACAAATTTTGGTTAAAAACGCAAACATTTGCAAAAATTTTAAATTGTCATTTCAAATGATTGATGTTATCTTCCTTGTGATAACTTGATGATTCAAAGAATATGTTTTTTTTACTTTAAGGATGATTTGTTAAAATAATTTAAGCACTCGCAACATTTACTTCTCAGTGCAGTCACAGTTTAATTTCAAAGTATGTTTTGATAACAATTCTTCAAATGGTTCATATCATGCTTAACAATTCAGTAAAAAAAATTTCAAAAAATATTTATAGATGAAATATTTGTTTTGTCGTTATTTCAATAAATTGATTTGAGAAAATTGATAAATTTCACGGGATTTCACGAAAATCTACAAATTTCACACTATCCACGAAATCGTGAAAATTCACCAATCCTAATCATGGCCAATCAAGATCACCCGCAACCGACATGAACGACGAAACAAGGAGAATCAAAACAACAAGTTGTGACAACAATATTTTTCAGCACGGCTCGTACATTTATCCAACGAGGTTTACCAATTTGGATAAATACGATGAGTGCTGGAAAAATCAAATTTGCAACTTTTAAGCACCCATTTCAGTGCTGAAAAGTAGAACTTTTTGGCACTGGTATTTAAAGTTATGGATATTCAAATCTGTTATTTTTAGTAGTTAAAAGTAGGCCGATTCGTTTCTCCAGATGGACAGAAAAATTGACAGTTTCATAGCGGGATGGCAAAATAGTAGTTTATGCAACAAGTTGCAAAAAGAGGATTTTTTCAGCACGAGTCGTACATTTATCCAACGATGTTCACCGAGTTGGATAAATACGAAGAGTGCTGAAAAAATCAAGTATTGCAACGAGTTCCATACAACATTTTTTGTAATTCGAAAAAAAACACACACTGAGTGAAATTTTAAATCAAATTTTCATGTATTTTGTCAATAAATCGTTCAAATAAAAAAAATTGAAAAGTGTTACTTTTCGAAACAAGTGCTGAAAAGTTCAACTTCTATTGTTTTTGGTACAGAAAAGTAGGCTATTTCGTCGTTCAAGAATGACAGGAAAAGTAAATAGTTTCACGACGGAATTGCAAAATAGTAGTTTATGCAACAAATTGCAGAAAGATTATTTTTTCAGCACGAGTCGTACATTTATCCTATGAGGTTCACCGAGTTGGATAAATACGATGAGTGATGAAAAAATTAAGTTTTGCAACGAGCTCTAGACAACCTTTTTTTAGTCAATGAATCGTGAAAATCAAAAAAAATGTTGAAAAGTATTACTTTTCCGAACAAGTGCTGATGTTCAACTTTTCAGCATCCGTTTCAAAGCTGAAAAGTAGAACTTTTCAGCGTCTGTTTCGAAAAGGGTTACTTTTTGATTCTGTTATTTTTAGAAGAGAAAAGAGAATTTTTGGTTCGAGAATGTCAGGAAAAGTAAATAGTTGCACAAAGGAATTGAAAAAAAATTAAACGCGATTACTTGTGAAGGTTATGAGCAAACCCCTTATGATTATACATCATTTTTTTGTAATTGTCTACTCTACCACTTTGTAAAACATTGTTACACTCTACACAAATACCCCGGCATAATTTTACACAATTTTAAAAGCTTTGCTTTCTCCTATCTCCCCTCGCGGCTGTGCATTTGCCATTTCCAGCTCTGTGGCCCAAAATTGTGCGAGCCACGTGATCGAGGTTCGAAGGATGGACAAACCTGGCTGGATTTTAAAACCTGAGAGAACCGTCAGAAGGATGCGTTATGCAATCACTTTGCCGACACTCCTGCTAGTTTAAAATAATTGGGCTAGTAGTGATAGGTTGTTGTGTAATGGTTTGCTTTTTAATAACTTTTAAATTATTATTTTCAAATAGTGAAATATATAGATTCCAAGACTTCAATATTGAGAAAAAAGATAAACCAGTGACTCCACCGAGACAGGACCCAGGGAGACGACCTAGACTGATCTAACGACCTAACCTCAAGGTTAGACCGGTGCCAACATTTACTTCCCCGTCTGACGGAAGGCGTGATCAGTCAAATCTCGTCTCGAAAAATGCCAAATCATATATTTAGAGTATTTTATAGAGCATTTTCAGTGTTGTTTGTAAATCTATAGTGACGTTATGAAGCCAAAGCTCATATGCGCCAACCAAAAATATTTCAATCCACAAAAACTCTTATTTCATCCCGTACAAAGTTAGGTCCTGTAATTGCTTCCGCTTTCCCAACCTCAACAACCACGGTAGTTTGTAAAAGTAATGTTTTCGTCATGGCTCCCACCGTACCAAACTCATCAACCAACTGTCATGCACCTCCGACCACTCACGTGTTAAATGACAGGAAAGCTGTCACACAAGTGAGGCAACACAGTACTCTGTGACACAATAGTGGGGAAGAATGGTGGGGGACGGTCGGTAACGACAAAATTTAATAAACACTTTCCGAAGCAAAATTCCTACCGGTCAAAAACTTTCCTCCTCGGTGACAGGTTAGAGTTACCAGGATTAGGAATAAGTTCTCGCACCCCTCTTCGATTTACTGATAAAAAGTCACTTTTTTTTAACAAATTTTATAAAATCGCTCAGAATCAATACACGAACTGTTTCATTCAGGTTTAAATTGTCTTTTAATGGTTGGTTCTAGTCCATAGATTTAGATTCACGATCAATATTTGACCAAAAAATGAGCTTTTGCTCATTCAATTTACAGTAGCCAATTTTTCCAAGTAAACCCAATGCATGCAGCTTGTTGGAAATTTCGCCACAAATTTCTCTCTGAGAAAATGCAATTTTGACACTGTAGAGCCAAAATATTTGAGTTTTAGTGAGTGCCAGTTTTCCAGAAATGCACGCAATAAAACCATAGTCAAACTAATTTGGTCACCAAGTGCCCCGAGTTATAGTTTAATGTTCTCTGAACAAGTTCTTGTAGAAATATTGCCAATAAAAGCTAGTATTTGTCCATGGCAGGCAGTTTTGGGAAGAAAAAAAAAGTTTTTGGGATGAATAATTTTGAAAAATAGCTCCACAAAATGATAAATTTTCCGGAGAAAATATCTTTATAGAGCAATTCCAGCTCAAATCAGGAATTTTTCTGGTACTTTTGTATCCGACCCTCTCCGATTTCTATGAAACTTTGTAGACATGTTATCCTAGGCCTATATAAGCCATTTGTGTGTATATGGAGCCAATTGTACTCGAAAATAACATTTGAGAAGGGCGTAAGGTATTTAAATATTTTTGTATTTTGTAATTTAAAAATATCTGTATCTCGAAGCCGTTGCGTCGTATCAAAAAGTGGTCAAAGACAAACTTGTAGAAAATTGGACGGGTTTTCTGAGAAAAATACACTGAAACAAAAATACACGCCACATCTATGAAATTTTCTGATTTTTAAGTCTAAAACTTAAATTTAAAGGTGATGTCACGATTTTTTTCGTTCAAAATTTTTGAGGAAATAGCCTAAAATATAACCAAAAGACTGACGAAAAATGCAGGATGGTATGTTTCTCCTTAAAAAAAATACTAAAATCATTTACTAAAACTGTTTTTTTGAAAACCGGTAGTGAGAATCGATTCTCCAGACAATTTTACATAAAAGTCTCCATATTGACCATTGTCCTATGTTCAATCCTTGGGAAGATACAGCGGTTTAAAAAATGAAAATGTTGAAAAAACGTTTTTTTTTTGTGGTTTTTGGCGATTTCTATATGACAGACTTGGTTTTTCAGTCTCGTAAATATTTTTACCGGAAAGCTCGTCCAATTTCCCATAAGTTTTTTTTTTCATTTTTTTAATGCTCTGATCTGTGGTCCCAAAATTCAAAATTTACAAATTTTGTGGAATTGCAGTGGCCTTAAGACAAAAACTCGATTTTGACTTACTTCACTTTATGTTGAATTGGACGTTTATAATTTTGCTAAGTAATTTTTTTAATGATTTTCCTATCTGTTATAATTTTCAGATGTAAAATTGATTGTGCAAACAAAAAGAATATTGATAAAGTGTGTAGTTCTCATGTTAAAATCGTTTGCTATGTAATTTTTCGGATCTTTTTTTAATGTGCAATGGTTGCATTGGATAAATTGGGAAAAATAAATGTATCAAATTTCTACCACATTAACTCTCAATTTGCAATAAACGTTATGTTTAAATAATTATCTCACCTCGCCCCGCTATTTAAAAAATTCTTAAAAAATCAAGAAATGAGAAAAATTTCTAAATGTTAATCTTAAAAACAGTGAACTTTACCATTATTTTACAATTTTACTTTTTTATTGAAATTTGATTTTACATTATTTTTTTTTAACTTTCGAGTGTTTTTTTTTTTTTATTCAAAAACAACTTTTTCGCCTTGCTCACTAAGGTAAAGCTGAGCAGTTCTCTACGGAATCGGTTTTTATTCTTTAATTTTAATTTTTGTATTTTTTAATCCGGCTGAAACTTTTTCGGTGCCTTCGGTATGCCCAAAGAAGCCATTTTGCATCATTAGTTTGTCCATATAATTTTCCATGGAAAATTATATGGACAAACTAATGATGCAAAATGGCTTCTTTGGGCATACCGAAGGCACCAAAAAAGTTTCAACCGGATTGAAAAATACAAAAAAATCGAATGACCGAAATCTCAGAGAATTGCTCAGCTATAATCCTGCTCTAAAAATGAACTTTTCACATACAGCTCGTAGACCCACCTTCATATATACATATTGACTCAGAATCGAAAACTGAACAAATGTCTGTCTATCTGTGTGTTACCATAATTCTCACTCAGTTTTCGTAGCACTGGCTGAATTGATTTAGACCATAACGGTCGCATTTGACTCAGTTTGGGTACCATACATCGAGTTTCAATAAAATTAAAGTTTTGATTAGTAGTTTATAAGTTATGTATAAAAATGTGTTTTCGCATAAATCCGGATGTTAGATAAATGACCTTTAATCGTACCAAATATCACCATGCATTATATCGTTGGAAAGAGCTTTTCAATGAGTCCAAAACATTGAAGTTATGGCAACCCTGTCTCAAGTTATGACCACTTATGTGATATTTATGCTCTTTTTGAAGCCAGGTATCGGTATCAATCATCCGACACATCATTGGTTAGGTAATCCTTTCCAACAAGACTTAAATTGTATAGATCTGAGTGAATCTTTTGTTAAGGAGTGAGGAAGGCACCAACCACATAGTTGGATTAAGTTAGTTTCAGTATTCATAATTTGAAATAAAAACACAACCAAAGATGCAAAAGGGATAGTATCATTCATCAGACATTTTTGACAAGAGGAAATGTGTCGAAAAGCCGTGTTGCCAAAAATGGGATGGCACTGTATAATTAATTGATTGGCAAGTTCTGAACGCTCAACGTTGCCGAGTTCCCAAAACTTAATGTCACTTTTATTTATTATTTGCCTCATAATCACACTTATTACAAATGAAGCTGCAAAACTTTGTTTGGTCTTCCCTTTTCCCAGAAGGACCCACTTTGTTTATCTGCCCTGTTGATGCCACCCGGTTATTTCAGGGCTGTTAATTTTTCCAAGCCGACAGGTTTTCCTTCGCAGAAAAAAAAATAAGCTGCGCCTCGGTGACCTGCAGGTAGTTTGGAGCCGGAACGAAATCAATTTGGATATTAAAAATTTATGTCAAAGTTCACCTCTCTCTCTCTTGGCTCTCCGTTGTTCCCTGCGGAGGGACGACACCTTCCGAGAAACCTGTGGGTCTTTGGGCAGCTTCCTGGCAGCTTTTTTTTTACGCCAACTACTGTTTGCGAAAGCTCAGCAGGGCAAGTGTCCATTTTGGATTGCAGGAAGCGAAATTAAATTGAAATGCTTTTAAATTGATTGCTTCGCACTCGAAATAGTGCTGGAATTTGGTAAGAGTTGTGCTTCCCGATGAATTGCCTAAAACTGGATTCGGGGTTGGAATATTTACAACGAAATGGAGCTTTGTTTTGGGGATTTTAATTAAAGTTTATGGTCGTCAAATTAACATCGCAGGAAAATAGCTTTGCTCTGAACACACTGCAAACAATAATTTAACATTTTATTACACTTGCCACATATCTTGTTTTTCTAAGGACAACCGTCAGTCCTCGGTATCATCCACCCTTCCAGCCTTCCAGCAAACACCAAAAATCCAAGGCCTCTCATATTATAATTGATGGTATCATCCAATCCACTTAGTAGCATCCACCGAAAACTGACGTCGTTTATCCTGGGCCCAGGGTTTCATGCAAAACCGCCATCAGAGCAAGATTAATCTTCGGCTTGGGTAAATATTTTAACTAGAAATAAACTTTCATTTTGACACGATTTCCACGGCGAGTTAGGCTTCAAACTTCAAGCCCCCTTCACTCTAAAAAGTGGCGCCAAAATGTCATAAATTTTGTACTCATTTTGCGGTGTGGGGTGTCGTTTCTTGATGTGCGCTTGTTTGAGGGGGGTGAGTTTTTCGAAACTGTTCATCTTTTTGTCTCTGTGAAGCATTTTGCAGATTGCTTGGTGGGTTTAATTTTGATTTATTTCAAAATATTTCATAATTTAGAGCTTATTTGTCAATTAGTGTCATTCTAGCTAAAACAAGTCAAAATTAAATAAAAATCTGTCGATTTTGTTTAATCAAGAAACCCCCCACTAAAATCAACCCACCGTGTTCAAGGGCATCCATCAAAGCTCCAAAATGTTAGGTACGAATCCGTCGCAGCTCCCCCTCGGTGTGAGCCGGGTGAGTAAATATTTCACAACACACGAGCCTAGACAAACAATAACTATGAGACCCCACACTGCTACAACACAGTTGTGCACACCTCTCTCACACACACACACCTACGTACAGAAAACAAGAGTGAGTGAAGTTCAGGTTGGGGTTGAGTGATACACGGTACGGCATAAATTAAACCGAGCAAACATCGGAAATTCTCGCAAGGGGAAACGTGACTGAACCGTGTGCAGCACCTCACACACACACACATATCCTACACCTGATTTTGGGATTCGGGTTGCATCATAAACACACACACACACACACACACCTCAGCACTGGAGAAAACATGGAAACAGATCCCACACAAACAAGAAAGGGATCCGCCGGAGCAAATGCAAACTCTGGGAGTGTGTGTGTGTGTGTGTGTGTGTGTGTGTGTGTGTGTGTGTGTGTGTGTGTGTGTGTGTGTGTGTGTGTGTGTGTGTGTGTGTGTGTTTTTTTTTTTTTTTTACAAGGTCGGAATCTGCTACCAGACACCTGAGAATTCATTCCTCAGGTAGTGTGGGGTTGGGAAAACAAAAAGAGTTTTCCCGACCCACTAAACCAGTCCTTGAACGCCGTGCCCTTGTCCCCCCGGGACCACCTTTCGGTATAACTTCGGGGGGAGGCGTTGCATTTTCTGCACTAGTCTACTTACAGGATCCATGCCGGGTGCTAGAACCATTTCCTGTCCTACATACATATGAGTCCATGCGAGGGTTTAACCGCGCCCAAGAATCGCGTTGCTTTTGATCGGCTAGTCATATGCAGCCCTCTCCTTGGACCATCGAGACGTGTACCGATTTGGTAGAGCCGACCATCATAACGTGCTCTCCTTCACAGCCACACTCGTGGGTTTTCGACTAGGCTCCTAGTCGTTCCTCCTCTGATCGTCTCTCCATTTCCGCTGGAGAGCCGAAGTGATCTGCGTCACCGCTCCGACGACCGCATTCCACTTGGCGATGTCGCTGCACATTCTTCGCACCACATTATCCGGGCTGGTGTCCGCTCCGATAATGGCCATCACCCCGAGGTACTTGAGCGCTCTCTTCGAGTGCACGACGTGTTCTCCAACGTGAATTTGGGCCTGCTGCACCTTCTTGTGGTTACTAACCAGCACCATCTCCGTCTTGTGGTGAGCGATCCGCAGCTTCACCTCGAGCATCCAGTTCTCGATCATTGCGATTGCCTCCATAGCCAGCACTTCGACCTCCTCGACATTTTCGCCGGTTACCGTCAGCACTATGTCGTCTGCAAAGCCCACAATCTCTACGCCGTTGGGTAGTCCCAGTGTCAACACTCCGTCATACATTCCATTCCACAGTGCTGAACCCAGAATGGATCCCTGTGGAACTCCCGCGGTAACAACAACGGTTTTTGTCCATCGGCAGTGTCGTAGACCAGCACGCGGTTCTCGAAGTAGCTCTTCAAGATCATGCACAAATAGTCAGGCACCTTCATTTTGTGCAGCGCTGCTGCTATGGCCGCCCAGCTCGCACTGTTGAACGCGTTCTTGACGTCAATCGTGACTATTGCGCAGCAACGGTTCCCCTGCGTTTTTCCTCCGCGCTTCGTCGGCTTTCTCGACCACTTTCCGGATGGCGTCCACCGTGGATCTCCCTTTACGGAAGCCGAACTGCCTCGCTGCTAAGCCATGCTCGCTCTCCGTGTACTTGGTCAGCCGGTTAAGGATGATCCGTTCCAGAAGCTTTCCGAGGGTGTCCAGCAAACATATAGGCCTATACGATGATGGGTCCCCCGGTGGTTTGCCTGGCTTCGGCAGCAACACGAGCTTTTGAATCTTCCACGGGTCGGGGAAGTGTCCTTCGTCCAGGCATTCCTGCAGGACTGTTCGAAACCTGTCCGGGAATGCTAGAACCGCCGATTTCAGGGCGAAATTCGGGATTCCATCCGGACCGGGAGCTTTCTTCACCTTCAATCTCTTCGCTACTGCCACAAGTTCCTCGTTGGTGATCAGATGACCTTCGGCGTTGCTACCCCTTCGTCGTTGTACGGTGTAGGAGGCCATGTCGTTGGGTCATGTCTTGGGAAGAGCCCTTCCACAATGACCTTCAGCTTGTCGGGACACGTTTCAGCCACCATCGATGGGCCTCTGATCTTCGCCATCGCTACACGATATGCGCTCCCCCAAGGGTTTGCATCAGCGTCTTGGCATAACTCCTTGAAGCAGTTTGTCTTGCTGCATTTGATCGCTTTCTTGAGCGCGGCTTTGCAGACCGGTACTCCTCTCTGCACTCCTCTCTAGTTGCTTCGGATCTTGCTCTCTGGACTCGTCTTCTGGCGCTGAGGCAACTTGCCCGAAGGGTACCGAGTTCTTCATTCCACCAGTAGGCTGGACGACGACAGTTCCTTGGCTCCAGTCTCCGCGGCGTGTGTGTGTGTGTGTGTGTGTGTGTGTGTGTGTGTGTGTGTGTGTGTGTGTGTGTGTGTGTGTGTGTGTGTGTGTGTGTGTGTGTGTGTGTGTGTGTGTGTGTGTGTGTGTGTGTGTGTGTGTGTGTGTGTGTGTGTGTGTGTGTGTGTGTGTGTGTGTGTGTGTGTGTGTGTGTGTGTGTGTGTGTGTGTGTGTGTGTGTGTGTGTGTGTGTGTGTGTGTGTGTGTGTGTGTGTGTGTGTGTGTGTGTGTGTGTGTGTGTGTGTGTGTGTGTGTGTGTGTGTGTGTGTGTGTGTGTGTGTGTGTGTGTGTGTGTGTGTGTGTGTGTGTGTGTGTGTGTGTGTGTGTGTGTGTGTGTGTGTGTGTGTGTGTGTGTGTGTGTGTGTGTGTGTGTGTGTGTGTGTGTGTGTGTGTGTGTGTGTGTGTGTGTGTGTGTGTGTGTGTGTGTGTGTGTGTGTGTGTGTGTGTGTGTGTGTGGAAAGATACCAATCTCTTTTGGAATACGAGGCAAAGATACCAGGACATTTTTAATAACCCTCTACTGCCCAAATTTGTTTTCCGATTTTTTTCCCCGTGTTCAGAAGGTCATTTTGAGCAACTTTTGTTCTACGAAAAACATTACTTCTCTTGTTTTATTTTAAGTATTTTCATTTGCATTTATCTTGTTAAGTTTATGTATGTTTTTGGTAGTATTTGGCATATTTAACCACCTAATATAATTATGTTTTGCCTATCTAATTTTGTCACGTTTTTAAAGTAGATTTTTCATGTTTTTGGTTGTTTTTCACATTTTTTGCACCATCATCATTTAAATTGTAAAAAAATGCAGAGAGACATAGTCTGGGACACTAGAAAAATTACTGCATACTTCTTTTTTCTAAAAATATAGGAAATGTTAGCCAAAGTTGAACCCTTAAAAAAATACATTTTTGTAAACAATGTCAAAGCCACATGAGCAATTCTCTACGAAATCGGTCTTTTTTCTTCAATTTTAATTTTTGTATTTTTTAATCCGGCTGAAACTTCTTTGGTGCCTTCGGTATGCCCAAAGAAGCCATTTTGCATCATTAGTTTGTCCATATAATTTTCCATACAAATTCGGCAGCTGTCCATACAAAAATGATGTATGAAAATTCAAAAATCTGTATCTTTTGAAGGAATTTTTGATCGATTTGGTGTCTTCGGCAAAGTTGTAGGTATGGATACGGACTACACTGGAAAAATAATACACGGTAAAAAAATTTGGTGATTTTTTATTTAACTTTTTATCACTAAAACTTGATTTACAAAAAAACACTATTTTTAATTTTTTTTATTTTTTGATATGTTTTAGAAGACATAAAATGCCAACTTTTCAGAAATTTCCAGGTTGTGCAAAAAATCACTGACCGAGTTATGAATTTTTTAATCAATACTGATTAAAATCGAAATTTTGGTCGTAAAAATTTTTCAACTTCATTTTTCGATGTAAAATCAAATTTGCAATCAAAAAGTACTATACTAAAATTTTGATAAAGTGCACCGTTTTCAAGTTATAGCCATATTTAAGTGACTTTTTTGAAAATAGTCGCAGTTTTTCATTTTTTTAAATTAGTGCACATGTTTGCCCAGTTTTGAAAAAAATATTTTTGAAAAGCTGAGAAAATTCTCTATATTTTGCTTATTCGGACTATGTTGATACGACCTTTAGTTGCTGAGATATTGCCATGCAAAGGTTTAAAAACAGGAAAATTGATGTTTTCTAAGTTTCACCCAAACAACCCACCATTTTCTATCGTCAATATCTCAGCAACTAATGGTCCGATTTTCAATGTTAATATATGAAACAATTGTGAAATTTTCCGATCTTTTCGAAAAAAAATATTTTTGGAATTTTCAAATCAAGACAAACATTTTAAAAGGGCGTAATATTGAATGTTTGGCCTTTGTGAAATGTTAGTCTTGATTTGAAAATTCCAAAAATATTTTTTCGAAGAGATCGGAAAATTTCACAAATGTTTCATATATTAACATTGAAAATCGGACCATTAGTTGCTGAGATATTGACGATAGAAAATGGTGGGTTGTTTGGGTGAAACTTAGAAAACATCAATTTTCCTGTTTTTAAACCTTTGCATTGCAATATCTCAGCAACTAAAGGTCGTATCAACAAAGTCCAAATAAGCAAAATATAGAGAATTTTCTCAGCTTTTCAAAAATATTTTTTCAAAACTGGGCAAACATGTGCACTAATTTAAAAATGAAAACTGCGACTATTTTCAAAAAGTCACTTAAATATGGCTATAACTTGAAAACGGTGCACTTTATCAAAATTTCAGTAAAGTACTTTTTGATTGCAAATTTGATTTTACATCGAAAATGAAGTTGAAAAATTTTACGACCAAAATTTCGATTTTTGAAAAATCAGTATTGATTAAAAATTCATAACTCGGTCAGTGATTTTTGCACAACCTGAAATTTCTGAAAAGTTGGCATTTTATGCCTTCTAAAACATATCAAAAATAAAAAATTAAAAATAGTGTTTTTTGTAAATCAAGTTTTAGTGATAAAAGTTAAATAAAAATCACCAAATTTTTTTACCGTGTATTATTTTTTCCAGTGTAGTCCGTATCCATACCTACAACTTTGCCGAAGACACCAAATCGATCAAAATTCCTTCAAAAGATACAGATTTTTGAATTTTCATACATCATTTTTGTATGGACAGCTGCCGAATTTGTATGGAAAATTATATGGACAAACTAATGATGCAAAATGGCTTCTTTGGGCATACCGAAGGCACCAAAAAAGTTTCAGTCGGATTAAAAAATACAAAAAAAATCGAATGACCGAAATCCTAGAGAACTGCTCACATAGAACAAATTAAACTTCCATTCCTAAAATTTTAAGAGTTCTTCTTACCAATGAGCAACTCTCTACGTAATCCGCCGATTTCGACCATTTTTATTTTTCGTATTTTTTTATTTGACTTAAACTTTGTGGGGGCCTTCCCCATGACCAAATAAGCTATTTTGCGTCATTGGTTCACCCATACAAATCTCCATACAATTTTGGCTGCTGTCCATACAAAAATGGTATGTAAATATTCAAACAGCTGTAACTTTTGAGTGAATTTTCTGATCAATTTGGTGTCTTCGGCAAAGTTGTAGGTATTGTTGAGGACTTATTTTTTTATCAACTTTCAACAACAAACATTGAAAATTACGCCCATTAAAAATGCTAGTCTTGATTCAAAAAATTTCAAAATATATTAGAAAACTTCAATTTTCGTGGTTCTTTTTCTTAAAGCGGCAGCAACAAGAGGTCCAATCTTCAATGTCTCTTAGACAATTTTATAGCGAATTTTCTGAACTTTTCAAAAAAAAATATTTTTAGAAATGGTCACTCATGGTCACTATTTTTAAAAATTGAAAAACTGCAAATATTTCGCTAAAATCAAACTTTCGGTGGCTATATTTTGAAAACGGGGCCCTTTATCAAAAAATCTGTAAGGTACTTTTCGATTGCAAATTCAATTTTGCATTAAAAAATAATGTGAAACTAGTTTTTGCATAAAACTTTGATTTTTTCCAAAAAAACACTATTATTTCAAAAATTCATGACCATGTTTCTCTATGGCTCAAAAGTTGCGGATTTTTGTCCCCTAAAACATATCAAAAAATCTCGAAAATCAAAAAATACATATTTTGGGAAATTGAGATTTATTAAAAAAAAAGTTGATAAAAAAATCTGCAATTTTTTTTTCAGTGTACCTATTTTTTTCTCAAAAGTCCTCAACAATACCTACAACTTTGCCGAAGACACCAAATTGATCAGAAAATTCACTCAAAAGTTACAGCTGTTTGAATATTTACATACCATTTTTGTATGGACAGCAGCCAAAATTGTATGGAGACTTGTATGGGTGAACCAATGACACAAAATAGCTTATTTGGTCATAGGGAAGGCCCCACAAAGTTTGAGCCAAATAAAAAAATACAAATTAAAACCAATTCCGGTTTTGGTAGAGAATTGCTCCTATCTAATTTTTTTCACGTTTTTAATGTAAATTTTTCATGTTTTTGGTTGTTTTTCACATTTTTTGCTATAGAATAGCACCTGGGTGATGAATACAGAGAATGCGTAACGTGATTTCCGAATGATCCCACTTTGTTTACATCTACAAAGTTGGATGCTGTTCAAGCACAAGCATGACTTTTTCCTTACTGTTAAATGAGTTGTTTTATAAGCAGTGGTATGTATTTTATTTTGTCTAGTTATTGACTTTTTTGTTGGGAAATTTTGTGTGTTTTCAAGTTTCGATCGGTAAGATGAGGTTTTTCTTTTTTACGGGCGTCAAAGAACTGCGGCGAAGTGTTATTCTGTGATGTCCAGATAAGTTTCCTGGCTGGTTTTGGAATCCTGCAGCTTTTCCTGGTCCAGCAAAAAAAATAACGTCGCTTATTCTAGCAAAAGTGACCCAACAAACAGAGAATATTTTCACTAAACCAGAAGATTTTCAAACGGAATCAAACAATAAAGCCTTCTGGATGTAAGCATCGACTCCATTCATAATTATAAAAAAATGACTATCTTGCCTTCAATTTTTTTAAGATTTCTTGACTTCAACTCCATGTCCTCAAAAGCCACACATTTTTCATTCCTCCAAAAAATAAAACAAATTTTAATGATCGACTACAATACTCTCTACTTTAGGCGAACAGTAAATTGGTCCCACTTTGACAGTTCAAAATTGAGGCCGTTTTGCGAACCACTATTCAGCACCCAGAATAGCACCATCATTATTTAAATTGTAAAAAAAATGCAGAGAGACATAGTCTGGGACACTAGAAAAATTACTGCATACTTTTTTTTACTGAAAATATAGGAAATGTTAGCCAAAGTTGAGCCCCTAAAAAATTACAGTTTTAAAAACATTGGCAAAGCCACATAGAACAAATTAAACTTCCATTCCTAAAATTTTGAGAGTTATTCTTTCCAATGCTTTTTCAAGTTAAAAAAATTGTTGAAAACTGGATTTTTGGCGATTTGTTAAATCGAAGCCTGTCGAAAGGCGGGGTTAGGTTGTAGAGGGTTAAATGTTTCAATACATTGAAGAATAAAAAAAAAACATTTAAAAGAAAAAAAAGGATTTCATTTTGCACTATTTTTTTTACAATGTTTTGACATGTGAATGTAAAAAATCTGTATCTTCAGAGCATATTTTTCGATTGATTTGGCGTGTTCTAAAAATTTCCAGATTTATTTACCTCTTGATATTGATTGAGAATCTCAAAATATCTTTTTGTTTGTTTTCGATTCCTTTATTGTATTTTTAAGGGGATCAAAAAGGCATTCTTTACACTAGATTTTAGAATGGTGCAGAGTCTGGTTCTGGAGCCATTAGTTTTTGAATCAGGGTAGATTTTTTTGGGAAATATTAACATTTGGAATAATTTAAGTTATTCATTCTTAGATACGTAATCCAATTTGCATTCTAAAAAAAACATATATATGATTCAATGTTAAATTGCCCAAAAATTCCGATTATAAAGTCCGTTTTCCGATTCGAGAAAAACATGACACTTTGACAGCAAATGGCAATGAAAGGTTTAAAAACAGAAAAAATACGTTTTTCAAGTCTCACCCAAACAACCCACCATTTTATAATGTCGATGTCTCAGCAAGTGATGGTTAAATTTTCAATGTTAAATTATGAAAGATTTGTGAATTTTTCCGATAATTTCGAAAACATTTTTTTTTTTTCAATCAAGTCTCACATTTCATTCAATATTACATTAAACCGATCAACAATGTGAAATGCACCATGTTTTGCAAGTATTTAAAAAACAATATTTCATAACGTTTATCAAACTTTTCAATCAAAAATAACAACGTTCAATTAACAAATCTTTCTCCATAGTTTCAAAAAGCTTCGTCGAAAACTTTATTGCACGATTGGTTATCTCCCTGTCATTTTCACTTTCTTTTTTTTTTATCTACGCTACAAAATTGGCTGCGTTCAATTTCACTAGCAGAGTACCCTAGAAAAAAAGAAGCAAAATAAAGCAATTCGCCT
>NC_051863.1:73601935-73629435 GCF_015732765.1 Culex quinquefasciatus | reverse complement strand
GATGGGGTTGGGAACGTAAGGGGTTAACTGGACAGGACTGGAGATAATAAATTGGGGAACAAAACATCTTTGCGCGGTGGGACTCAAGATTCCACTTAAATTCCTCTGGGAGATTCGAAAATAACGTTGTTTTACATGTGACTGGTGCGTGTGCGTTACAACAATTAACATGAAATCGCATTTGTTATTACTTTGTCCTCTATACAACACTGCATACTTAGGGAGCGTTCTTTTATTAAATAACGCAAAACAATAGATTTATGGAATCCCCTCCCCGCTCCCTCGTAACGAAATTTCCATAAAAATTTAAAAAAAATGTATTGAGCGAGACAAGGCTTTCAAACGCTCTCATTAAACTCTGTTAACCGGGTTACACTGCTATAATTTTTGTTTATTTTTCAAAAATTATTCAATCAAAATTATTCAATTCAATATTACTAGCATCTGGGCTAAATATGAGCACTCTGGGTCAATGGAAAGCGGGGCAAATCGGGTCACAAAGTTCAAAGGCTTAAAAACGTAAAAAATCTAAAAATGTTTATACCCAAGTAGCAAGAAAAACAACGCTTTTTATTTTTTTGTTGAACAATTGCTGCACAAGCGTTTTTATTCGTTAATTATTGAACTAGTGTCATAACAATTTGTAATTTGTTCAAATTTTGATCAAAAAACCATTGTTAAACATGGTTGTGTAACATAAATGCCAAATCTAGCAACGGATTACGAAAAGTTCATTTTGAAGTATATTCTGACTTAAATGAAACATGCTTGTAGAACTCGGAGAGCAAAATGACATTTGCAGACATGATGTTTCATTTCAGTTTGCTAAGCATGATAGCATAGTAGATTTGACCTTTGGCTTCGGCTGGGATTTCTCGTAAACTAGTTGTTTATGTGAAGTTCGCGTTCGTGTTCTAAACACCGAGCAAGGACATGTTGACGAAACAAGCAAGGATAGTTCTAAAAATAGAAACAGCTTATGTTCGAAAGAAGTTTTGGCAAACTGTTAGTGAACTTGGTAAAACCTAGATGACCGCAGACTACTTATTGACGTTTAGGCCTGCTCATCCAACATAACCCCTCGTGGAAAGATGCAGACGCGCGCCCGGACTTGACATTTGGAGTGATCGAGGGTTCGATACTTGCCGTGAGGATTCTTCATAAAAAAGGAAAACTGAAAATGCAGCCACCGGGGGAACCAGCAGCAGAGTATATAGCAGCAAGCGATGTTGATTAGTATTCAAAAATTGAAAAAAATAGCATAATAAAAAGCAAAAGCATAATAATGAAATTGAATGATTTTTTTGCTGATATTTTTATTATCCATCGAATCCTTATCGAAACTGATAAATCACAAAACTAGTTGTTAAAGTATCGTAAAGTGACATTACTTACAAATAAAGTTTAAAATAAAGATAAATATATTTAAAGCGAAAACTTGGGAAGTATACTATGAAAAGCCTCTTTAAATTTCTTTTCTGCCACGATATGTTCTTGGACGGTTCTCAAAACGTTTTCCTAACTCACTTCTGAATCTTAAAGGCAGGATGTTGTTGAACGGTTCTAACAACGTTCACCAAACCCAATTCAGAATCTTATAGTCAAGAGTTCTTATGACATGTTTAACAAACGTTCTCTATGCAAGGATGATTTGCATTTGCAAAACTAACTTAAACCACGCACATTTCTGACGGATGAAGAGATGTTCAACAACAGAAAAACGTGCGCTTTTTCCAGCGTTCAAGAGTCCTCAGGGACGTTGGGAAAACATTGTAAACGAGTTTAACAAGCAGTTCGGAAATCTCTTGGCGAATAAAGTGTGCTACTTGGGTAACTATACAGCAATTCCCCACAAAAACAGCATGATTCGAAAAAAAAGTTCTCCGAACGGGCTCAAAATTTTCTGGGAGTTCCTTGGCCGAAACAATTAGACCCATATTTTTTTGTTTGGCCATTAGGGTGACCTACGCCGTGTTAGGGTGGTCCGAAAAATTGCAATTTTCGTCATTTTACGCAAAAACAACTTTTTCAAAAAATCATATCTCCGCGCCATTTCATCCGATTTTAGCTGCCTTAGACGCAAAAGAAAGGTGATGAGTTTGACTATTTGAGAAAAATAGTAAGAATTTTCAAAAATCTAGCTTAACATTTCAAAAGGTCGTATGAAAACTTAAAATGTTGTTTTGAAGGTCTCGGGCCTACACACAAAAAAATATTTCCGAATGTTACATCATTTATGATGTAACACTTCTGCACATTTAAATTCTAAACATTTAAATTCAAAAGCAATTTGATGTAAATTTGCAACAAATTATACGTAAAAACACGATTTTACGTGTGATTCAACCGTTTAAGACGAATCTCAAGTTTACATCAACTGAGTTTACATTCGATTCATTTTTTCCGTGTCGAGTAAATTCACATTTTTTGTATTTTGTATTTTTTTGTATATTTTCTCAAAAATACTTATTTTTTATGATTCGCAATATGGTCATCAAACGATTTGAAATTTGCATGTATTTTAACTGTTTTAGGGTTTTTTTTTAAAATGAAAAATCTGGTTAAATTGCGTTTCATTCGATACCCATATTGAAAATCATGGAAAATTGAGTACTTTCATAAAAATACGGTATTTTGTGAAAATTTGAGTATTTAATTCAAAAAATTGTATACATGAAAATGCATGCAAAATTTCAAATCGTTTGATACACATATGGCGAATTATACAAATTGGTGTTTTTTTCTAGAAAATACGGTATATTGTGAAAATTTGAGTATTTTATTCAAAAAACCCTAAAACAGTCAAAATACATGAAAAATTTCGAATCGTTTGATACCCATGTTGCGAATTATACAAATTTGAGTATTTCATTCAAAAAACTCCAAACAGTAAAAATACATGCAAAATTTCGAATCGTTTGAATCCTTATTCCTTATCCTTAATCCTTGCAAATTATAAAAAATTAATATTAAAAAATGGTTATTTTGTGATTTTATAAATATGTATGCTTAGAAAATAACCGTTTCATAAAAAATAGTAAGAGGAAGCTTGCAACTTCAACATGATTTGGTTGGTTTTAGTAAATTTTAGATAGATTATCGTTTTCGTCCCGACAATTACTAGATGATTTTCACTTCGAATAATCGAATCACGATTTTTTTTGAGATGTCTAATTTTTGATTCGCGTGCTCAAGTTTAAGTGATATAAAATTTTTGAATCCGAGATGATGGACAATATGTCGGAGACAAAATATTGAAGAAAATCATTTTAGTATTTTATAGGCAATAAACTATTTAAATTTCACTTAAAGAGGTTTGCAGAACTCAAATTAGATGTTTAAAACAAAATAAGAAAAAAAAAGCATAATAAAATTTGTTCGTAATTCGATTATTCGAAGTCCCATAGAAGCCTTTGGAAAGTCGATACTTCGGATAATCGACGCTTCGGATAATCGAGTCTAGACTGTATTAGCGAAAATTCGGATCGGATTTTCACAAAAAATCATATTATTTTGAAAAGGTGCTTGTTTCGAACAAAATATTTTTTGGTCCCGTTTTGAAGGAGGCGTCATAATTGAAAAATATTTGCAACGGCCTAAAGACAAATACAAGTTTATTTTTAAAAGTAAAATAAACCACAAATACACTCACCTTTTCGTTGGCACTTTTTTAGTTTGCACCCCCGTGACGAACTGTCACTTTTTACACGGCGCTTACGCACACTATCAAAACAAACGTTTGGTATTATGTGTAAACTCTGTGTAAAAAGGGGTTTCAAACTAAAAAGTGACCCCGTTCGTTTAAAAAAAAAGTTGGTGTAAAACCATCGGGGTTTAAGTGTATATATTTGACAAAAAAAAAGCTCAAGACCTTAAGGTGAAGCCGTTGATAATTTTCGAGGAATATTGATCATCACTCTAAAATGCTCTGTATTGAATTCAATTTAACGAATTTCTGCACCAAAATGAATTAGCATGTCGTCGCCATCGTGCTAACTTGTCGTACGTGCATTTTGGGCCAAATTGAGTTAAGAACGCCATTTTGTGCAGCTCACAATGCCTCATCTTTTGACCTTCACAGATCCCCAAAATTCGATTTCAATCCTGAGATATTCAACAAAAACCGAAAAAACTCCGTGCATTTTTGTCACTTTGCATATGAAAGTAGTTTCAATCTTGTCGTGCTATCTTGTCACTCCATGAAAATTGATGTAAGTGCGACAAAAGGCCGAAGGGATTTCAGGCCAGGAAAGTCAGGATGCGTTTGTCGCACGTACAAGTTAGACTACCGTAAACATTTGTAATTATAACTCGGGACTCCAGCAACCAACTTCAACCAAACTTTGGGACAATGCACAGAATGGTGAGCTAAACAAAACGTGTTTGTTATTGTTTACATTGCGTGCTCTCGTTTTTGAATATTCAAGGTCAAACATTAAAACGCGTTTTTCTCGGAACGTCAAAATGGCGGGTGCGACAAGATAGCACGACGACGTCGATGTGCTGGTTGTTGCCTTCTTGAAGCCACTGAAAGATATTTTGGTCTAAATCAAATGTGTTTCAAAATTTTATAATTTTGTGGTACAATCATCGACGTCATAGTTGGCAATCATTGTTTAATGACGATCTCCATAACTTTGCAATGAATAGGATAATCGTTAACAAAGGGAATCAGCGTGTGTAGGGCACTATTCTAAACAACAACATCAAAATATTGATAGCGACGCAAAATATATATCTTTGAACGAAAAATCATGGCAATGATGGAAGTCTTCACGCTAACGGATTTCATACAGGTAGATAATCATTTTAGCTTTGATTAAAAGGTCAACTCTAAACTTAAAATTTCAACAAAATTTTACCGGAATTTGATGGATATATTCATATGTGCTAAAAAAGAAAGGGAAATAAAAATAATTATTGCAAAAAAATCATTAAAAAAACTTGTTAAATGTATTGCTTTTTTTCAATAGCATTTTTTTATGGAAATTGTGTATTTTTAGTTTGCTAACAAAAAAAATGTTTTTTTAAACTAACATGTTTTTGCTCTGAAAAAAATCATCTAGTTTGGCTACCACTTAAACCCCATTCAACCCTCGTCAGCACAATATTGTCTGCCATATAACTAAAGCTCATACACACGCTGCTGCTGCTTTTGCTGCTGCCACTCCACACACTCCAGCACGGTTGAATAAATGTATCATTAACGATAACGACGTGGAATAAACATATAACAATAAACGCTGAATACGATGCAATTGGGAAAGCATTGATACGAAATTGATTTCTGTGCCGGGTCTGGGCGTTTTTTTTTTCTGCCCTCTCATGTGCAACAAATCTATGTCACAGCAATTTTTATTGAGTTTTTTTCCCCAGTTGTTGCTGTTGGTTGCATTCCCCCCTGAACTAAAGCCATAATTCAGCTATAATTTGTGTGTATGAGCACCAACAATTTCGGGTTGGAACGAACAAGCGAGCAGTTAATTGTTATAAATTTAATTTATTTTTGCCCAGATAAATTACACAATTGCACGGGATTCACTTCGGCATGGGCGCTTTTTTAAGTTTGCGCGAAAATGTTCGGCCTTTTATTACAGTAATACGTTTGCACCGAAATCCAACTTTTCCCATTTTCCGGGACTTTTCCCTCGGCAGCAAAGTTGCTCTGGAATTCGTTGCTTGCGTGCATTTCGTACTTGCAGCAGCAGCAGCTTGCACGCAAATGTGTCCAAGTTTTCACCTCCCCTCCCCCACCGCAACTTTTTGCTCCAGCACGGGTAGTAAAGTTGGGAAAATTCTTCCGCAGGTTTCGGTTTCTTTCGACTTAGTTTGGGGGGAAGAAAGTTGCTCGTTGCACACATGGTTGAATTTAATCGATGAAAATTTAGAGCGCCTCTAATTTTTACCTCCGGCCATCATCGGGGGAGGGAAAAACGAGGCCAAGCGATAATGTGAAAATTGAGCGGAAAAGTGCACCAACCCACTCCCTTTTTGGAAGGGACGAGTAGGGAAATTGGGGAAAAAATGTGTGGGAAAGCAGCAGCTGGGTTGCAGCTGATGTTGTGCAAAGTTCGCTCTCCAGGGAGGCGAATAAAAACTCCCCGGAAGGGAAAATATGGAGTCGATACAGAAAAGTTTGCTTCAATTTGTTTCCAAGAAAAACTAATTGCTGCACCTCGGGAGAACCTGTTAGGTTTCGTAGCGGGATCTGTTGCAAAAGGGCAAGTTGTGAGAGCTCAATATCTGGAAAATTTCCAATATCGGGTGTTGCAACAGCTTTCGGTTCGAGACGTTCAAATTTTATTGACGCACTTTACAGGAGGGAAATTCGAAGAATTTTTCGAGAGCTCGATGACACGAACGAGTTGCTGGTCTGAGACATTGCACAAATAGTTGCCTTCTATGCTGACGTTGGAAACAATGTTTTTTTTTAGATTTTCGAAGTATTTGGCATAAATTGAGTTGATGAAGGTTAGTTTGGAATTTTCTAGCTTTGTTTTTGATGTTTTGTTTTTTTTTTAATAAGCTTCAATTCACAGCAAAAAAACCGATGGTTAAATCGCATGCAAAAGCACATTACATTCATCAAAATAAACACTTAATATTACACACTGCATGAACAATTTTTGCAAACACAAAAAAAAAGTTGTAACCGACGGGATTCAAACCCAGCACCATCAGAAAGGACTGGCGCCTTAGCCCACTCGGCCATCAGACCAAGTAAAAGTTGTAAGGATAAACGCATATATCAGCTTGACATTTCGGTCAAGTTGGTTTCCCATACTGATGGGCTACATATTTCAGAGTGAAAAATTTCATTGCATAAAATAATGCAATATTTATTTTACACCCAAAATTTTTAACACGCAGCTGGATTACTACTTTTTTAGCTGTGTTACCAACAGAAATTAAAGAGATTTTTTTCATTGTAACGAAATTCAAACCTGCAGAAAACGTCAACTTCATAATTAAAAGTTCACATAGCAACTTTCTGAAAAAAATGTTTCAAAGAATGTTGACCCAATATTTTTTGACCATCCAAAAAAATATGTTCTATAGTCATATCTAAACTGTAACCAACTATCTACCTTCGCCATAGCAAATCCGTTAACCGTGACAAGAGTTAATCACAAGTTCTTTGCTCTAGGACCGTAAGAAGATCCATCAGCCAACACAAACACACTCGCCATATTTACCTTGACTGGCTGTCACGGAAAGCCAACCTGGCAGTCAAAACCACGCCAACGCCTCCGGATAAACACGCACCAACACGCACACGGCGGTCCTAGTTAGCAGAGCCATTACCACTAATTGTTGTAGGCGTATCAGGAAGGCGTGATGTCGTTCGCTTTCTACGGCGAGAAGTTGCCAACTTTGGACCGCAAAAAGGTCTCCAACCGCCTGCGACACTCGCACACACACACACGTGATAGTGTGTGGAATAAATAATTAAACGTGGATTACCTCCCTCCCCCCTATCTCCACTTTCGTATGGGTGTTGTGGTGGGCTCAACTTTCAATTAAAAATCGATCAAACCACAGCCTATAAATTATCAAATTCACGCAAATTATTTGGTCGTGCGTGGGTGACGCCTCCTCTCTTTTGCTTAAGGCCCGATATTAACCGCACTCGCATGTCGCGAAAACCGCAACCAGCAGGAGGGCCGACACGTGGTACAGTGAATTATTAATAGAGAATCGTTATAAGTGCAGGACGGTGTAATTAAAAATTAAGAGTTTTTAGAAACTTTGAATAACATCTCACTTAGTAAAAATTTAGCACACGCTAGCTGATTATAAAAAAAACTGCCGTTGAAATAACAAAGTAACAAAATATTTCAATGGAGAATTTATAAACTTTACTTTCAATTGCTGGATTAAAATTAAATAGGACAACATTTTATTAAGAATTTACAAATTTTCTAAGAGCACAAACTGATTTAAACTTTTAGCTATTTGTTTTAAGAAGTATCACAAAAAGCATGCTTACGAACAACTGTATAGCTAAAATCCCAATTACAAGAAAAATAAAAAAAGGGTAATCATTATGCTTCGCCAACTTACACAAAGGTTGTCCCAAGCCCTCATTGATTTGCGTGATAATTTGTCTTACACGGAGAAAAAAGAGTTCCCAAAATCGTGAACAAGCGTTCATGAAAATGGGAACCTCGAACAAATTCCATGGTACGATTTTGAAAAACGTACCATGAAATTTGAACACTTTGTTCGTGGTTCCCATTATCATGAACGCTTGTTCACGATTTTGGGAACTCTTTTTTCTCCGTGTAGGGATATCAACAATGCGAGCTCAATTTTTTGATATCTCTTGATGAAGGGTAAAAAAGGACCTACAAAAATTTAAATAACGAGCCCTGGTTTCAACATTTTCATGAAAAAAGTGTTATAAAATGAATAAGTTTCCAAAATATCTGAGTATTGACGAAAATTTTATTTTTTTGCGAAAAATATTTTTTTTTGCGGTGCTGTACATTGGAAATTCATAAAAATTCAAAACATTTTTAAACAAGCCCAAACATGCTAAATATGATAATCAATGCAGAAAAATTCATTTTAGATTGTTTTCAGTTAATACGACTTAAATTTTCATGGAAATTTTGAAGTTTTTTGGATAAATATTTTTTTGCCCCCTGATTTTTCAGACCAATTTTGAAGGGGGAAGGGGGCGGGGCGACATAAACTTTGAAAAATATTTGCAACGGCCTAAGGACTATTCAGAAAAAATGACTCTGGAAAATTAGATATTCTTATGACTAGCATTTCAAAAGATTCTTATTTTAATTTAATTCAAATATTCTGGAATCTTAGGTTATTTCTAAATGGACAAAATGTTTCATCGAAAAAATATAATTTTTGTTTTTCCAAATACAATTTTGAATCACTTTAACGTTAAAACTGTGCACTTAAAAAATGTAAATGCTTTTCGATTCTAAATATTAACGAAAACAAGAAATAACGTGAATGGCTTGAAACTCCATTTTTAAAATTAAGAATGCTTTAAAAATTAATACAAAAACTCAAGATACTAGTTTTGGGAATTCATCTTTGTGTCGTTGACGTTGACAACAAATAATAATTATTTTTAGAGTGTTATTTTTGAATTACCCTTATTGGACTGTGGAAATGGACTGTGTCCCGATTTGCCCCTCTTCCCTTTGATCTACACAGTTAAAAATTGTGTAAATTTCGAAGCTGTGATTTCGGAAGGTCTCTTTTAGGATGTAATTTTACCTCAATTTATATTGAAAAAGTGACTTTACACCAGAAGAATGGTAAAATTGCACATTTTCTCTGACACAAAAGATGTACTCCTTCCCAGATGTAATATTACAATGATATTTTTAACTGTGTAGAGTTCTCTTATTTTGGCCAGATGCTAGTTTTATTTGTACAAACAACCCCTGCAAATTCCCGACAGGTTTTTTGCGGTCGATGCGAGATGAGTATGGTTTGCTCGAGGACTAACATTTAGCGGATTGTTTTGATGTTACAATGAATGTGTTTAACAAGACACGTAATATTGAATGTTTGGCCTTTTCGAAATGTTTGTCTTGATTAAAAAAAAGTTTTTTAAAAGATCGGTAAATTTCACAAATGTTTCATGTTTTAACATTGAAAATCGGAGCATCAGTTACTGAGATATCGACATTAGAAAATGGTAGGCTGTTTAGGCTTCAATTTTCCTGTTTCTTTTTCTTTATGTCGCTATTTCTCAGCAACAAGAGGTCCGCTCTTAAATTTCTCTTAGACAATTTTTTAGCAAATTTTCGGAAATTAAAAAAAAAATCAGGAATGGTCACCCATGGTCACTATTATTAAAACTCGAAAATCTTCAAATATTTCTCTAAAATCAATCTTTTGGTGGCTTTATCTTGAAAATGGAGCCCTTTATCTAAAAAAATGTAAAGTACTTTTCGAGTGCCAATTAAATTTACATAAATAAAATAAGTCAAATTGGTATATTGATAAAATTTCGATTTTTTTCCGAAAATCATAACTTGACGAAATATTTTTATTATACTTCTCTTTGACTCAAAAGTTGGGGTTTTTTGTCCCCTAAAACGGGTCTAGCTCATTTCCCCGAATGACATTTCCCCGAATGCCATTTCCCCGATAATCATTTCCCCTAATTGACCACATCCCCGAATATCACTTCCCCTAATCAGCCACATTCCCGAATGCCATTTCCCCGAATATTATTTCCCCTAATCGGTTATATCCCCGAATGCCATTTCCCCTAATCGGCCAGTTCCCCGAATGCCATTTCCCCGAAGTGACACTTACGCCAATTGCCGTTTATTTAAATTTAAATTTTCCCGAATTTTCATATCCCCTAATCATCATTTTCGCTAAAGCCTTTTTCCATGAAAAACAGATATTTTCTTTCTCAATTTTACCGAACAAACAGCTTTTTCGGGTATGCTGTTGATTAAATGTTGTAAATTGGTTAGTAAAGCCCATTATCAATGTTTATGAACAACGGTAAGAAACATGATTAAAAACCATTTCTGATAACGTTTTTTCATTTTTATGCAAAAAAAAAGTTATTGACAAGACAACATTTTTTCTATGGATCCACTATGGTCCCCTTGGAACGAGCTGTCAAGTAGAAGCTTTTCTGCCAAGAAGGGCCGTGAAGTGAATTTTTTAAAATTGAATTAAAAATCCATTTTAAATCCTTTGCGGTCGTTCAATGGGTCATTGTACTTAGAAAAATAAGCCATATCGTTGTGAACAATAATATCACAAATTTAAGCTTAATTTTGGGACCCAATTATAGTGCAGACTCGATTATCTGAAGCCTCGATTATCCGAAGTTTCGATTATCCGAAGTTTGATTATCCGAAGGTTTGTATGGGACTTCGAATAATCGAATCAAGAACAATTTTTTTTTCGTTTTTTTTTTCTTTTTCTTGTTTTAAACATCAAATTTGAGTACTGCAACCCCATTTTAGTAAAATTTTAATAGTTGAATATGCAATCATTAAATAATAAAATGCATTTTTTCAATATTTCAACACCGCCATGTTGGCCTTGGATTTAAAAGTTCTAAATCACTTTAACGTAGTTTAGGGGACATACGCTCGACAATAAAAAAATAGGCATCATAAAAAAAAATCGTGATTCAATTATCCGAAGTGAAATTTTTCCGAAGCCTTCGGATAATCAAGTCTGGACTGTACTCGATTTTTTTTGTTCAATTAACATTTGTATTCAACCGCATAATTAGATGTTGTTTTTGAGAAATTTGCAAGGAAATTTGTCTTTTTTCGAATTTTGTTCAAGAACACAAAAATCGAACAAATAGGTACATAAGGCTGGTACAAATTTTATTTAAAGTTTTTGTTGATTATACTTTTCCCCAAATCCCAAACCAGCAATGTGAATAAATTGATGAGTGTGTACGGGGTTCTGTACTACGAAAATCGCACGGTATGTTTTTTGAATCATAAAAAATAACAAAACTTCTATTGCATTATTATTATCATGTCTATAAGAAAAAAGTATTTGTTTTGAGAATATATGTATAAAAAAGTCTGTAACAATATTCATTGTATTGGAATTTGTTTTGAATCCCCCCTAAAATGCTACGTCTGTTCTGAATGAAGCCAAAAAGAAAGTTGATCATTCAAGGCCATTACGAACCTTTAAATATGTAGTTTGATGTGATAAAAATTGTCATAATTTTTTTTCTTTTAAAATGCCATTTCCCCGAACGCGGTCAAGCGGAAATACCCGGTGCCCAGGAGCGCACGCTTCGGGGCACCGGGCATTGCTTGACCGCGTTCGAAATGGCATTCAGAAAATGACTATTCAGGGATATGACTAATCGGGTAAGTGGCATTCGGGATTGTGGCCCATTCGGGAAAATGGCATTCGGGGATGTGGACCATTAGGGGAAATGGGAAATTCGGGTAAATGGAATTCGGGGAAATGACTATTAGGGGAAGTGTCTTTTCGGGGAAGTGGCATTCGGGGAAATGTCCCTTCGGTAATATGGGTTTCGGGGAAATGTCATAGATTCCCTAAAACATATAAAAAATCTCGAAAATCAAAAAATACGTATTTTGGGAAGTTGAGTTTTTGCGAAAAAACGTTCATTATTAAATAGGATTTTTTTCCGTGTACCTATTTTTTCTCAATCTTTCTCAACAATTCCTACAACTTTGCCGAAGACAAAGTAAAAACGTGGGTTTTATAGAAAACCTACATGTATGGGTATCAAAAGATCGGAAATTTTTTGCCCTTTCCGATGCCACATAGGTTGACTTGTGAATTGTGGACCGGTTCGGATGCCGGCGGATTTTCCGACGACGTAATTCCGGGTTGGTACGAAAATCCAACGAAAAATCTATTTTATCGATAGAAAGACCCCCGAAATGGTTTTATACCCACTCCAAAATGTTTATTTAACAATTCTATGGTAATATATTGATATTTAGATAAATTCAAAGTTTGCAAAATTAAGTTTAGATATGTTTCATATAAAATTTCCAGAGTTATACAAACTTTTATACTAAGTAGTTAGTAAACTTTATATTCCATCCAAATTATTTTTTAATCAGTCAAGGATGCCTATTTGGAGTTGGGAGACTGGATTTATGGTGATTTGTCAACAAATAACTTTATTTATGTTAATTTTTTGAATGGTGTACAAACTTTATTTGCACCCTTTTTGATTTCTGCAATAGTATTTGTTATGTAACTTTTTATAGAAATCATCTTTTCATGAGCTTTTTGTAGCAAAGTGTTTGACATGAGTTTTTGAACAAAACGTAGTACTAGGTTTCTGTAAAATTTTAAATTGTTTACATGTTTCATCACAAAATGTGCATAGTGCCCAAAGGGTGAAAAAACTGTTTTTACATACTGTATTCCAAAGTTGTTTTGGCTTTCACCCAATATCAGACCAATGACAAATTTTGTTATGATAGCTTAAACTGTTACTAGAATAAAAAAAAGATTTTTCAAGAAGATTTCGTAACAATTTCTGTTATTTTAATAGCATTTGTCATTGAAATGGCATGTATTTCGTTGTTATTATTTTATTATTTCTCTGGAACGACGCAACCTTTTTGCAATCTTTTGAAAGCAATTTGTAGTTTTTGTTCAGATCTACAAATCACCTTTTGACTGACAAAACAAAAAGCGTAACGCCACCGCGTAAAAAGAGGTTTCTCTATAATCTATCGTTCTCTGTTCAACATTAAATTCAAATTTCAATTTGAACATTCAATAATCCTTTCGATGAAAACTACCATCTAAACTCCCGAACTAAAAATCTCTCTTGAATCTTCGGCTAGTTTTTGTGTCGGCACATGGGTTAAATTTGCTTAAAAGTAACTATGTGTTTTGTCCGATATTTTTATTTATCTTTTCAAAGATATCAGCATCTTCAAGTTAAGCAACCTTTTATAAAATACTCCAACTGTAACATGCATTGTAAACCACGGGCAGATTTGTGAATGTTTTATGCCAAAATAAGGACTCCATTTGCATACAATGCCCCCACTGACGACGGTATAAATCCTACGAATCTTCTTTGCAAAAACCGGCTTTTTGCAACAATGTTTTATTGCTCTTTATTGTCCCTCTCCCACTCTGTAGAAAAGCCCACAATCTGTGGTTGGCCAACCGACTTGCAAAACCGTGTATGTTGTGTGTGTGTGTGTGTGTGTGTGTGTGTGTGTGCCAGACAGCTTTTCCCGAAGCCCAAAGAAAGCCAGAAGATTTATATCTGTTTGGTTTAAGGTGAAACAACTGACTGGCCCACCACCCACCTACCTACGACATCATCCATGGTGACAACGAAGCCACAGCCAGAAACTTGAAACCACCCACCATCCGAGAGGCAGCAAAAGACCAAAAGTGCTTTGCTGAAAATGTTAATCATAGCGCTTGGTCGGGAAAGAGCTAACTCTATGTGTGTGTGTGTGTGTGTGTGTGTGTGTGTGTGTGTGTGTGTGTGTGTGTGTGTGTGTGTGTGTGTGTGTGTGTGTGTGTGTGTGTGTGTGTTAGACAAAACCCTCTTTGGGAGGTGCTCGAGTTCAGGAAAGTATCCGATTGCTGACACTGAAAAACTTTTAGTTATGGTTAAATCATGTGCAAAATATAAAACATATCAAAAAATTCTTGTAAAATCATGCCCGCAGAATTACAGTTTGTCCAGAAGTGATGTTAATAAACTTGTTCAAACTTTTCAGTGTCTCTGCCCGGCACAGCTGCTCTTGTTAGTGGTTGACTTTCAGTTTCAGCTCGTTTGCCTCCAGGCATTAATGGCAGGTGTTTTTCCGAGAGCCATCGCCGAAGAACAACATACAAAGTGAAATCAACACTAATTCCTCGTAATCCGATTTTTCATTTCCAGAAAACCCAAATATGAACGTCGCTGTGGGTGTGTGTCTGTGTGCGGAAAAAGGGGTTTTGTTTCTCTTGTCGTATTATTGCAATCCGGCCACCCCTCAGGGCAGCTTTTGCCTGTGCCCCGAAAAACCGCACACACATGACAAGCCTTTTTTGTCGCCGGTAGGCAAAGCTGTTGTGTTTTGGTCTGGAGTGGGCCTGTTTTTTAGGTTTTGTCCCCGACAAGACAAAATGCTCAAATGAGCACCGGAGAGCGCAGATAAATCCGGAAAAGACACTTCCGAAAAGTTTTCAGCCCAAGATTATGGGCTGGGCTTGGGTTTTCCAAGAAGTGGCGGGTACCAACTAGAGCTGTAGGTACTCTATCAAAGTAATGTTTGTCAAAGTAATGTTTGATAGACAAGGGTTGTTGATCAGAGCTTAACTCTTGGAAAATTGTTTTGTTTTTGTCATTATTCTGGGACACAACTTTCAAGATTATGCGATGTCAAAACTAACAGTAAGCTGTCTTGCATATGTGACTCCAAACATTGAAAAACTGTCATCGTCTATGCAGGCACATAGCCCAGTGTCCCTAACTCCTGAGGGTGTTTTCTTGACCCAAAATATCCCATTGTATCAGTACTGTACTCTACCATACTCTCTGAAGCTGTGTAGATATGATCTTGTCCCAAATCAGGTTGGGACAACATGAGGCAGTTGCCCCACCATCCTCAGTGGTTGGTTCTAAAATTGGTCAGGGAGTGTCCATAAACGACGAAGTTAGCCAATCGGTTATATTGTTGCCCCACCTTCCTTGAGGACCTAGGCACGCTAGTGCTTGTTGTGCTGATAATCAATGCTAGTCTCACTTTTGGGAACATTTGGATGGGAGTAACACACTCGCAGACAAAAACGCATTTTTTTATGTATACTAATTTTTTCTTGTGTATAAATACCCGTCTTTTCCAAAGTTTGTATGATAATCTGGTTTAAAGCTTTCAATCCAGAATGCAATTCCCCAGAAATTGTTTTGCCGGGATGGCCCATTCCTCAGAACCGTTCCTTGTATTTTTTTTTTCAAAAGAAGTGGTAATTATGATGAAAATTAAGAATAGAACTCAGAGATTTGTTTTTTGATTTATTCAAATACAATAACAATAACAATAACAATAACAATAACAATAACAATAACAATAACAATAACAATAACAATAACAATAACAATAACAATAACAATAACAATAACAATAACAATAACAATAACAATAACAATAACAATAACAATAACAATAACAATAACAATAACAATAACAATAACAATAACAATAACAATAACAATAACAATAACAATAACAATAACAATAACAATAACAATAACAATAACAATAACAATAACAATAACAATAACAATAACAATAACAATAACAATAACAATAACAATAACAATAACAATAACAATAACAATAACAATAACAATAACAATAACAATAACAATAACAATAACAATAACAATAACAATAACAATAACAATAACAATAACAATAACAATAACAATAACAATAACAATAACAATAACAATAACAATAACAATAACAATAACAATAACAATAACAATAACAATAACAATAACAATAACAATAACAATAACAATAACAATAACAATAACAATAACAATAACAATAACAATAACAATAACAATAACAATAACAATAACAATAACAATAACAATAACAATAACAATAACAATAACAATAACAATAACAATAACAATAACAATAACAATAACAATAACAATAACAATAACAATAACAATAACAATAACAATAACAATAACAATAACAATAACAATAACAATAACACTTTTTGTTATTTTAACAGTATTTGTTATTGAAATGGCATGAATTTAGTTATTACCGTCTGTTCGGGATATACCCGAGCAGACGGAAATAATTTGGAAATAACATTTATTGATATTACTAGGTCAATCACATTTTATGTTATTTATAATAAGATTCGTTATTCGTCGTTATGAATTTTTTGTTATGGGATTGATATTGTAATAACAAACTTATACGTTTTCATTTATTCTTCAAACAAATCTTTGTTATTATTTTTTGTTATTTTAACAACTAATCCAATCATCCCAATAACAGTTGAAGGTATTCTTTCATTACAAAAAATGTTATTCCAAAGTTGTTTTGGCTTTCAACCAATATCAGACCAATAACAAATTAACTGTTATTCAACTCTGATGCAAAAAAGGATTAATCAAGAAGATTTCATAACATTTTCTGTTATTTGAACAATATTTGTTATTGAAATGACATGAATTTTGTTATTACCGTCTGCCCGGGTGTTCCAAGAGTCATTACATAGCTTAAGGAATAATATTCAGCTTGTGGGGTGAGGTTTTGAAAAAAAAAAATCAAATTCTGGGTACCGTTAACCGGGGTAACTTTGATAGGATTTCATTTTGTTTTTTGAATATTTTCCAACAGGTAAGGTTTTTCTCAAGATTATTTTTTTTTAAAACATGTACTGGAGTAGGCCACACAAAGTCCAGGCACTATTATGGAAAAACAGTTTTTTCAATAGGGTTCAGAAAAATAGTGAAGTTAAAAATTCTTATTTTTGTTTCCGGGGTGACTTTGATAGTCATAGTTCTACTTGTTAAAATCAAATTTTAGATGTTCAAACTTTATTTGTACGTTAAATGTAACATCACTAAAGTAGCTGATATAGTTTTTCAGAAAAAAAATCAATGTTTATATTTAGTTGATAATCTTTTTAACAAAATTCATAAAAATTTTAGATAAAATTGTTAAAAAGTCGGAATTTTGCCTGAAATTGCTTAAAATTAGTTTTGTTTATAAAATTATCGATTTATATTGCAATTTATACTGAATATCAAGCACGAATTAAAAGTTTTTACATTTAACTTCAAATTAGTTCAACTGAAATTGCTTAAAATTTGAAGATTTTTTTATTGTGTTTCAAAAACACATATTATTTATTATTCACAAACTTATTTATCCAGCTCCTAGTGGAAAATTTCCAAGGAATCCGAAAATGCATTCCGTTTTCCGATTCAAAATCTTGTTCACTGAGAAAATCATGACACTTTGAGAAGTTTAAAATAATGACTTTCATCAACATTTTCTTTACTATACTTAACTAATTTTTAAAACTTTTAAAATTTTTAATAAAAAGTTCTTCTTGAGGTACTTTGTACACATCTCTACCACAGTCAGTATGTACTCTTCATTTTGCGGAAAAATCGCGAACCTATCAAAGTCACACAGATTGATTCCCGATGATCAGGTGACTGATTTTTTCGAGACAGGACAACGTTTTTACACATTTGTTTTCAGTTGTTTTGATAATCTGTGAAAAATGGTACCGATGTTCTTATCAAAAACGAAATTCTGGTGAAAACGTTCAAATTTTTTGTGATCCATATTTGGTATGTAGTGAGGAAAAAACCAACCCCATGGGTAGATCAGGTTAGTTTTTTTTAATGAATACCTCCAGTAATTAGTTGTTTTTTTCAAACCGACACTTAAAAAGCCACACACTTGCTCATTCATAGCATGTTATTAGATATGAAAGCAGTACTTGAGAACCCTCTAGTCCACACTGACCGGATGGACGGTGAAACCGTAAAAGCCCGTAAAAAGGAGCCCGGAATGGGTCACCGGCGAAATAATGTCCCATTTATCGCTCCGGTGATGTTGGTGAAGAAGCGAGAAGGCTTGATTTACTTTCGACATTCGTCAGACTGTTGGAGAGGTTTTTCATTTCTCCACTTTGAGGACGCTTGGACGTTGAGCCACGTCCCTTTTCCTAGGACCAACCGGAAAGAGCACATAACTCGTTCCATGGGGGAGGGCTGGCTTGGTCCCCGGGTTTTTATGGCTAGCACATGTCGTAGAGATAGAAATCTTAAACCAATAATAAAATGCCCAGCCGGGGCTGGGAACTGCCCAAATTGAAGAAAACAACTCTGGGTGGTGTGGTGAAACCTCAGCAAATGAAAGCTAATTTATGTATTACGGACTGTGTTGAAGTGTGGTACTTCTGCCTTGGTGTTCCTCCTGCTCTGGTTGCCCAAAGTACGGGACCGAGGAGCTCGGGTGGTGTGTCGGAGTCGGATTTCACTCGAGTCAACTCGGTGTCGTTGTGCGCTTGCTGCCAAATATTAGATTGTTGCCAGCAAAACATTTTCAATATGTTTAGTTGAAAAAAGGTTTACTTATGTTGAAATTCATAAATCCAGTTCTAATAACCCATTATAAATAAATTAAACCCTCAAATCCAAATGCGCCAACGAACCACAACTTCAACCATTTGAGCTGGTGCTGGCCGGCCGTCCCGGGCATTGAAATATGACTCCAGCATTATGGGAAAAGGCCCCCCCCCTCTTCTTCATTTTTTGCTTGCTCGCCTGGTGGTGCCAACAACCGCAAGAAACTCAACTCCGGACGAAAATATTCCGGAGCCCCAAAAGTCAGTGCCAATGAGATACGGCATATCAATTTTGTTGACGCTTGCAAATGTTTCTGCGGCAAATGACCTCCTGGCAGGCCAAGTGACGGGACGGGTACTCCGAAGGGATCGGGCCGGCTCCGGTTGGCCATTAGACACGTTGTAATAGTTTGCTTCCGTTCGCACAAGTGACGCAACAAAGTGTGTGTGATGTCACTGATGTGTGAGGACAAAACATACACTCGCGTCAAATGAATAACGTGCTGATGGGTACCGTTTTGAGTGATTTATTGAGTAATGGAAGGTTGTCCCGTGGTGATTTCGTGCTTCCACACGATAGAGATTCATGATCAGATAATTTTATTTATATGAGCAGTTCTCTACGGAATCGATCTTTAATCTTTAATTAAAACTTTTGTAATTTTAATCCGGCTGAAACTTTTTTGGTGCCTCCGGAATGCCCAAAGAAGCAATTTTGCATCATTAGTTTGTCCATATAATTCTCCATACAAATTTGGCAGCTGTCCATACAAAAATGATATGTGAAAATTCAAAAATCTGTATCTTTTGATAGAATTTTCTGATCAATTTGGTGTCTTTGACAAAATTTAGCTATGGATATGGACTACACTGGAAGAAATAAGACAAGGTAAAAAAATGTGTTTTTTTTTTTTATTTTCTTATGTTTTCAATGTTTTGTTTGCCAAAAAATCTTTGACCGAGTTATGATTTTTTGAAACAATAATTTTTATTTCAAAAAATCGAAATATTGGTCGCAAAAATTTTCAACTTCTTTTTTTCGATTAAAAATCAAATTTGCAATAAAAAGTACATCAGTGAAATTTGATTAAGTGCACCGTTTTCAAGTTAAAGCCATTAAAAGGTAACTTTTTTGGAAATAGTCGCAGTTTTCCATTTTTTTAAATAACAGCCCATGCTTGCACAATTTTGAAAAAAAAATATTTTTCAAAAGCTGAGATAATTCTCCATATTTTGCTTTTTGAAACTTTGTTGATACGACCATTAGTTGCTGTTTTCCATTTTTTTAAATAACAGCCCATGCTTGCACAATTTTGAAAAAAAAAATATTTTTCAAAAGCTGAGATAATTCTCCATATTTTGCTTTTTGAAACTTTGTTGATACGATACGTTTAAAAACAGGGAAATTGATGTTTTCTAAGTCTCATCCAAACAACCCACAATTTTCTATTGTCGATTTCACAGCAACTAATGGTCCGAATTACAATTTTAAAATTTGAAGCATTCGTAAAATTTTCCGATCTTTAGCATAGCATTGGTGTCTACCCGTAGCTGCTACTTCGTTATTGACCAGGACCCCCAAACATTGCTCCGTGGACCACAGATGAAAAGTAGGAACCAATCATCACCCCTTCGCAATTTTCAAAGGTCCCTATCATGCTGATCAATACCGACGCCGGCCACGACCAGAGGTAAGACACGGGGAAGTGGATGGGAATGTTAGTCCGATACTTGAGTGATGGGACCGCCAAATCGACTGCGTCTCCGACAAAGTATCACATGAGTTTTGAGGGGTTAGTAAGATGGGTATGAGGTCAGGATTCACTGTGGTAGGTGATGCGACCATGAGCAATTTGTTTATCGGTTGAAATTTTAAAAATCTTAGGCAGCCGGCTGCGGAAAGATACCTATCTAGGGATTTAAATATAGTCTTAATTCGACCGCGATTCTCCAGAAATTCTCCGTCGGCGTGCCTTCCGATCAACGGTGATGTAGGAAGGGCTTCATTCATTAAAATTATTTTATATCATAAGCCTTAAAACATATCCGTCGACGTGCCTTCCGATCCTCGATGATATGGAAAGGACTTAATCCAGCAATACGACTTGCTTGTCCCAAAAAACAAAAATCGGATCGTTTCTATCGAATACTATATAAAGAGAACAAAAATAAAATTCATCGGCCAACGAACGCGCGAACAAATAATAAATGAAAAAAGAAGAAGAAGAAATCCAATCACCCCATGTACACAAATAGCGACACAAAAGAGACGGAAAATAACACGAAAAAAAACAGGACTGCGCGACCACACAGGCACCGCACTCCATTCGTAAAATTTTCCGATCTTTTCAAAAAAAAAATATTTTAATTTTTTTAAATCAAGACAAACATTTCAAAAGGGCCCAATATTGAAAGTTTGGTCCTTTTGAAATGTTAGTCTTGATTTGAAAGTATTGAAAATATTTTTTTTCGAAAATATCGGAAAATTTCACGAATGTTTCATATTTTAACATTGTAAATCGGACCATTAGTTGCTGAGATATCGACATTAGAAAATTGTGAGTTTTTGGGTGAGACTTGGCAAACTTCAATTTTTCTGTTTTAAAAACCTTTTCATGGCAATATCCCAGCAACTAAGGGTCGTATCAACAAAGTAAGAGGTGGGCAAAAAAAGAGCGAGCCGCTCAAAGAGCCGGTTCACTGAAAAGAGCGAATGAACCATGGCTCACGAAAAAAAGAACCGTGGTTCTTTTTGAAACTCCGGTCTTTTGAAAGAGCCGTTCCAAGATAAAATGATTTTTAAACTTGTTTCAAATACAGTGACTCTTTGGCTGTCGATCTTCCTGATACTAATATTGCTCCAACTATCAATACATTTTTCAATCCCTTAAAATAGATCGCTTTAATTTTTCATTCTATAATTTGAAAACTCCCGCTCTCGACTGTATAATTTATTGAATTTCTATAAAAATGTAGATTAAAACTAATTTTTAAGAATTGAAAATTCAATTCCTAATTATAATATAGTTGCTTTAAAAAAAAAAATATAAAATTGCATTCCTGCCAAAATCCACTCAAAAGTTTTTAAACTGATTTTCTATTTCCTACTATTCTTTAAATTTCCAACAGTAAATGATTTCCTAAACAAAATTAAAAAAAATCATTGTGCAAATAATCATACATTATTGTATTACCAAAATACATATTTGAGCGTTTGAAATAGCCAAACTTGTAAAATAATACCTAACATCTACTAAATAGCTAACAGATTTATAAAATTCTTTTGTCCGATTAAACTTTAGAATTTACAGATTTTATAGATTAAATCAGAATGAAAAAAAGAATTTACAGAATATTTTCTCAAAAAAAAATTGTCAGCATTAATTCGATTTTGGCAAAACATACGCAATTTCAGAATTGATAGCAATTTTTCAAAATCCTTGATTTAAGTTTTTATGCCATCCAGTTATTCAAACGTTTAGGTTCGAGCAGAAATCTTGCCATAGAGACGGCCAAGACCTATGGTTATCAAAGACATCATCATGGTCTTAGATTTTTTTCAGATGATTTACAAAAGTCCAATGTGAAATAACTTTAAAAATCATATTATTTAAAAAATTATCAAAATTTTGAAAAATGAGCGAAAAGCTGTTCAAAAGAGTGGCTTTTTTTAATGAGCGAACGAAAATGAGCGGCTTCACCTCTGGAACAGATATTTTTAAAAAAAATTAAAAACTGCGACTATTTTGAAAAAAGTTATCTAAAAATGGTTATAAATTGAAAACGCTGCAGTTTATCAAAATTTTACTAAAGTACTTTTTGATTGCAAATTAGATTTTACATCGAAAAATGAAGTTGACATTTTTTTGCGACCAATATTTCGATTTATTGAAAAAAAAATTATTGTTCCCAAAAATCATAACTTGGTAAAAGATTTTTTGCCCATTCTAGAAATTTCTGAAAATTTGACATTTTATGTCCTGTAAAACATATCAGAAAATGAAAAAAAAAATAAAAATAATGTTTTTTTTTTTTGCAAATCATGTTTTGGTGACAAAAAGTGGAATTAAAAATAACCAATTTTTTCTACCGTGTATCATTTTTTTTCAGTGTAATCCATATCCATACCTACAACTTTGCCGAAGACACCAAATCGATCAGAAAATTCCTTCAAAAGATACAGATTTTTGAATTTTCATCTATCGTTTTTGTGTGGACAGCTGCCAAATTTGTATGGAAAAATATATGGACAAACTTATGATGCAAAATGGCTTCTTTGGGCAAACCGAAGGCACCAAAAAAGTTTCAGTAGGATTAAAAAATACAAAAAAAAATCGAATGAATGAAATCTCAGGGAATTGCTCATAAGCTATGTTTACCTTTTCACTAATTTTTCAGCCTGGTTGAATCGCATAATCGTTCCGATTTTTCTACAATTTTCTTGTTTTAAGTTTTACTGAATTTAAAAAATACTCATTCAAAGTATAAAAAGTATAAAATGAGCTTGAGCATGAGCATGGTTGACTCCCAAATGACTAGCTACGCCCTTATTGAAGTTAAACAATTAATCAAAAATTATTCATGGAGCCAACTAGAGGTGGACACAACCACTCTTTTTTAGGAACTGCTCAGTTTCGTTTGCTCATTAACATTCTTACGCCCAAGGCTCCAAAAAAGTTGGAACGGTAACTTCAACTCAATGGTTCTCGGGCATAACTCAACCAATCAAGATGATTCTTCTTTCCAGTGATTTGTTAGGATCTCTAGATGATTCTAGACCTTTGCAGAACTTAATTTGATCAAATCTGTAATTTTTGCGATCAAAAACATCGTTCCAACTTTTTTTTCGCGCGTAAAAAAAAATTCGCCGAAAATTCCGCGGAGGCAGTTGTTTTGAAAAAAGTTGGAACGATGTTTTCGGTTGCAGAAATTACAGATTTGTTCAAATCAAGTTCTGCAAAATTTTAGGATCATCTAGACATTCTTACAAATCATTGGGAACAAGAATCGTCCCGATTGGTTGAGTTATGACCGAGAACGAGCGTGTTGAAGTTACCGTTCCAACTTTTTTGGGAGGCTGGGCGTCCGTGTAAGTTGGACATGCGTTGGGCGTTCCAGTGTTAAAAAGAACGGCTGTTTGAACGCCTCTTTTGCTCAATCCTAACCAGGTCCCAGTACCGAAAAGGACCTAATAAAAATAATATTATGAAAAAAAGACAGGAAAATGGACAGCTTTCGAAAAAACTGTTTTGACTTTAATCAGGGGAAAACCCTTTTGACGTTTGTATTCATCACAAGGTACAGATACCATCCATGAACCGCGTGGACACAGTTCTTCGGCTCGGTAATCATCCACAATATTTCAGCACTTACTGGTTTCTAGTTTCTCATTTTCAGAACTGAAACTTTACTTTGAACATGCACTTCAAAGTAATCTCCCCAAAGTTTCAATTTGCTCGATTGCTCCACCAAATACTGAGTTTACTCCTTTAATGTTCAGCGCTATCTACAAACCCTGGTCATGCGAGAACAACGAAATTTCATGTTCGCCCGAACGGGTTTCATTCATTCTCGTCCCAGAATCGACCGTCGACCATCGAAATTAATTAAATTAGATTCCTTCATCGAACACGCGATCTCGCCATCCCGAAATGGGTTCTGCCACTGCCTGTTCTCTGAATTTAATTGTTTTATTGCCTTCGAAAACCATTTTTCCACCTGACCGGGCGTGGGTTTTGTGGAGGCCATCAGGCGGTGAAATCGACGATGTATTCGTTCCGACACCTGCCTGCACCCTGGATGGGTGCACGGTGCAACATTCCACATGCCATATAACGGATCTCTCTTTTGCAATTTTCCTTGGAACTTCGCCTGTATGGATGTGCACGAAGCAGTAGCTATTGACGGATGATACGTTAGAGCTGACAGTCGGCCGGGATAACCCAATTTTCCTTTGTATCGCCACTCCCAGGTTAGATCCGCAAGGGCTGCTGCTGAACCATGTCCGGGACAAAGGTGGCTCCGGTATTGCAGGTTGCAGTTTAAATTCGCTGACATTTTTCAACAAAGCTTTAGCACTTTCAACCGCCGCAGTTGTCACATTTGATCAGAGAATGCACAATACACTCCCGTATCGCGTGACTTGCTCTAAACATATACACACATCTCAACGGAATGCATTCCATTTGTTCTGCAGGTATGTCGTCCTACGACAATACACGCTCGACGCAGACACATCCTCGATGTTGAACCAACAATTACTCCCACTGCCGGCTGCTCTAGGGGATACATTCACGGTGGCGTGCAAGATCTTCGTGCAGGACTGGAGAGGAATGCGTGCGCGAGTGTTTCGTGCAACCGTTTCTGAAGAGGACTCCGGTCTTCCCGGGACGGCACGCGCACGAGGACATGGTGGTGTTAACGGGGACTTAATTTACTATTACTTGGGCAATATTGATTCAATGAAGCATTGTTGTCGTATACGATAATGTAAGCAAAATGGTGGATATTACCGCAAACCGGTTCCAGAGGTCCGGTCGTAACGTGGACTGGGGGAGCCCCAGTGCTGTGTTTCGTGGCAATTCATCTTGTGTTCACAAATGTTACAAGTAAAGCGGGTGATTTGGTGAATTCTTGCACGCACTCTGACTGGTGACAGTCGTGGTAATTCTCATTGAAAGTCCCTTGATATGGTTCCTATAGAGTGCACCGATATACTCGCAATATTTCAACAAACAGTGGTCCAATCGTCAAAGTCTCGTAGGCAAATTATTGGATATTTTTTGAACTTTTTGAAAATTATATGTTTATGATTGGACAATCATGGAAACTGTTTTAAAAATTTTTATTTTTTCCATAAAACACTTTTGAAAAAAATAATATAACTCGGCGGAAATAATTTTCTCCATTTCTTTATGGCTTGAAGGTTGCGTTTTTTGTATAATAAAATTAATATAGATTTTGGTTTTTAGACAATCCTACCTGAACCTACCAATTTTTTTCTTAAAAGAAATTATCAATACCTACAATTTTACCGAAGACATCAAATCGATCAGAAAATTCCTTCAATAGTTACACATTTTTGAATAATTACGTACCTTTTTTGTATGGACGGCTGCCTAACCTGTATGGAGCCTTGTATCTAGGTTATTCAATGAAAAAAATGGCTTCTTTCGTCATTGTACAGTAAGTAAAAACGGGTAAAAAAACGGATCTTTTGATGCCGTCAGTTTCTGCCTATCGAAAGTATCATTTTAAATGTAAAAAATTATTTTATGTGAAAAATCACGAGGAATCGAGTGGTGGTATTCTCATAAGCGGCAAATGACGGCAAAGTCCCGTTTTCCCCATTCACCTCATGTAATGTATTTTCTTTAATATCTGGAGTTGCAGTGGTTTCCCAACGTTAAAAAAAAGTTATTTTATACAGAAAATCGCGTAAAATCTATAGGTGCTATCTCAAAAACGGCAAACGACGAGAAGGGCCTGTTTTGCCCCATTTATCCCTTCGATATGCGTTTTCTTTAGTATATTGAATTGCCGTGGCTTACTAAACTTATAATAAATGTTATTTTATGCAAAAAATCACGAGAAATCTACTGAGAACACTCTAATTTGCGGAAAATGGCGACAAGGGCCCATTTTGCCCCATTTACTCCCTTTCGAGATTTTTATCGTGAATATCTGGAACGTACAATAACATTCTTGTAAATTGTATAGGAAATCACTACACTTTCAATGTATTGACTAAAAACACATGAATGGGCAAAATAGACCCTTGTCGCCATTTTCCGTAGGTTAGAGTGTTCCCAATCGATTCCACGCAATTTTTTGCATAAAATAACTTTTTTTATAACTTTGAAATACCACGGCTATTCAAGATATTAAAAAAACATATAAAATGGAGTAAAACGAGCCTTTACCGTCGTTTGCCGTTTATGAGAATACCACCAATCGTTTCCTCATGATTTTCTTCACAAAATAATATACGTTCAAACTGTTGGAAATAATGTCATTTCAAGACATTTACGAAAAACACATTAAGGGGGTTAAATGGGGCAAAATAGGCCCTTGCCGTCATTTGCCACCAATGAGAGTGTCACCAATCGTGATTTTTTACATAAAATATTATACTTTTAAAGAAAAAAAACAACGGCAATTAATGTTATTGACAAAAAAAACCATAAAATTGGGTAACTGGGGCAAAATGGGCCATTGCTTTAATTTACCGGCAATGAAAATGTCACAAATCAATTCCTCACGATTTTCTACATAAAATAACATACTTTAAACTGTAGGAAACTACAGCAATTCAAGATATTAAAGAAAAACACATAAAAAGGAGATAAACGGGGAAAAATGGGCCCTTGCCGTCATTTGCCGCCATTGAGCGTGTCACCAATCGACTTCTCGTGATTTTTTACATAAAATAAGATACTTTAGAAGTGCGGCAAACTACAGCAGTTGAAAATATTCGAGAAAAACACCCTTAAAAAGGCTAAATGGGGTAAAATGGACCACATCCCCTCATTTGCCGCTAATGAGAGTACCACCAATCGATTCCACGTAATTTTTTACATTTAAAATGATACTTTTCATAGGCAGAAACTGACGGCAACAAAAGATCCGTTTTTCACCCGTTTTTGCCCATTGTGACCCCAGTTTGTATCAAATAAAAAAATCGAAATCGTTCAATTTTGTAGAGAATTGCTCAAATATTATAATTTCATAAAAAAAATATGCAAAGTTCTTTGTCATATCGGTCATGTGTAACATAACCATCATTTTTTCATGATTTGAGTTCGCAAGCGAATCATCCATTTTCACATAAGGGAGCGTTCTTTTATTACGTAACGCGAAAAATCGGACTTTTAGACCCCCTCCCCCCCCCC
>NC_051863.1:73511935-73596935 GCF_015732765.1 Culex quinquefasciatus | reverse complement strand
TGTGTTGGGATATGTTTGGATGTCCAAGGCCATCCAAAGACTCCCTGGGGGTTAAGATCTGGGGGTCTACCACCATACCCGAGCATGGGTAAATAACAAGGGAAATGCGTAATAATACCATTCTCTGGTATCAATACCAAATTTTGGTATTCTTTTGGTATTACAGTATTTTATCAAATACCTCTGCACCTATGGGAAAATTTTGACCAATTTTGACAAAATAATTAATTTTGCGCTATAATGATGTCTCAAAGCGAATGCTTTCATTCAAAACCGGAAATTTCAAACTTGATTTTAAACATTTTTGATATACCCCCTATAGAAATGACTTGAAATTGTGGAAAATATTCTAAGTCAGGATGGCACATTTTGGTATTATTTTGGTATTTAAGTGTTGTATCAAATTCCTCTGAAACTATGGGAAAATTTTGACCAATTTTGACAAAATAATTAAATTTGCGCTAAAATGATGTCTCAAAGCGAATGCTTTTATTCAAAACCGGAAATTTCAAACTTTATTTTAAACATTTTTGATATACCCTCTATAGAAATGACTTGAAATTGTGGAAAATTTTCTAAGTCAGGATGGCACATTTTGGTATTATTTGAATATTGAAAGGTTTCATCAATTTTCTCTGAAACTATGGGAAATTTGTTAAAACAAATTTACGAGTTAATTAATTTTGCGCTAAAATGACTTGAAACCCAAAAATGTTAAAGATGATTTTAAAAATTAGTGTGATGTACCCACTCATATTTTTTTCAAAGACGTTGATATATCTCTAAGTCGGGATAACCAAATATTTTGAAAAACGAGTCAATCGACAGATTAATGAATTTGGGTGAATTTCAATTCAGTTTCATTTTAATAATACTTATTTTTCAATCTTGTTATTTCTCAGAAGCTTCAAGAACTTCAAGCACAGGCCGTTCATCAATGACAAATGCATTCGGTGTGGTGAAGAATATCACTAATAACAACATAGAATCATCAGGTGAGTAGATTTGGCTGTTGCATTTGAATAATTTCCGTTTTTTCACTAACTGCAACTGCTGCACTAAAAATGGTATGAAAATACCATATTTTGGTATTACTTGTGCAAATACCAGCGACCATAATGTGCTCTTGGTTGCCCAGTAATAGATGGTAAAATACCATGAAATCATACCAAAATCATGTATGTGAAAGACCACAGAAATACCAAAAAATGATTTTCAAGGGCGCGGGAATAGCTAAAAATAAAACCATGCCAATACCAAGTTTTGGTATTCAAGCAATGTTCAAAAATCCAGAAGACCTCAACTTGGTATTGAAATGGTTTTATTTTGAGGTATTATTTTACCTTTGGAATAACATGGTTTGGTATTGTTGTGCCCTTCCACTTACAAGACTTTGGTATGATTTCATGGTATTTTACCATCTATTACTGGGCAACCAAGGGCACATTTTGGTCGCTGTTATTTGCCCAAGTAATACCAAAATTTGGTATTCCCGTGTTATTTACCCCTGCTCGGGATAACTAGCAAGGGGTCGACGGTTTTTGACCCCGGAGCATAACCGCATTACATCAGTGAAATCAGTAAACTATTTTGATGGTTTGTTAGGATGTTCCAGAAAGTCCTTGTAACTTGTTACTGAAGGTACCGTAAAACGGGGTGACTTTGATAGCCGGGGTGACTTTGATAGGTTTGCGATTTTTCCGCAAAATGAAGAGTACAATTAAAATACGTAAGGAATGGGTCAGAAACATACTGACCGTGGTAGAGAAGTGTTCAAAGTACCTCATGAAGAACTTTTCATAAATTTTTGAAAAGTTTATAAAGTTAGTAAACTATAGTTAAGAAAATGTGGATGAAAGTCATTATTTTAAACTTCTCAAAGTGTCATGATTTTCTCAATGAACATGATTTTTCATCGGAAAACGGAATGCATTTTCGGATTCTTTGGACAATTTTCCACTAGGAGGGGTTAAATAAGTTTGTAAATAATAAATAATATGTGTTTTTGAAACACAATTAAAAAAAATCTCTAAATTTATAGGCAAATTCAGTTGAACAAATTTCATGTAAAATGTGAAAACTTGTGATTCGTGCTTCGAATTCAGTTTAAAATGCAATATAAATCTATAATTTTATAAACAAAACTATTTTTAACAAATTTCAGGCAAAATTCTGACTTTTTAACAATTTTACCTAAAATTTATATGTATTTTGTTAAAAAGCTTATAAACTTAGTTAACTTAATATAAACATTGATTTTTTCTTACAAACTATATCAGCTACTTTAGTGATGGTACATTTAACGTACAAATAAAGTTTGAACATCTTAAATATGATTTTAACAAGAAAAACTATGACTATCAAAGTCACCAAGAAAGTAAACCAAGTAAACCAAGAATTTTTAACGTAACTATTTTACTAAACACTATTGAAAAAACTTTTTTTTCCAAAATAGTGCATGGACTTTGTGTGGCCTACCCCAGTACATGTTTTAAAAATAATAATCTTGAGAAAAACCTTACCTGTTGGAAAATATTCTAAAAACAAATTGAAATCCTATCAAAGTCACCCCGGTTTACGGTATACGGTTATGATCCGTGCTAAAAACCGGTCGACCTCTTGCTTGTTACGGCGGTAGACTCCCAGATTTTAACTTCAGGGAGTCTTTGGATGGCCCAGGACATCCAAACACATCAGCAAAGTAGTCGACCATACTCACTGAAGCTATGAAGCTCCCGGAGTCTAAAACCTTCGACCTCTTGCTTGTTACGGCAGTAGACCTACCGGTCTTTACTCCAAGCAGTTCTTGGATGGCTCAGATCATCCCAATAAGTTGTTACAACAGGGCACTGTAGCCTACCACACACAAACTGAAACAGTCTGGGAAGGATCCGTTGTCAAAATCTTGAAGTTTAGACTTGTTTCTATGCCTCTTGCTTAAAATTCCCGGAAGTTTCGGATGGACTAGAACATCTACTTTTTTTTCGTAAAATCACGATAACTCGTGATGTTTATAAGCAAACCCCTTATGTTTCAAACCCCGATTTCGACCATTTTTGTTTTTTGTATTTTTTTATTTGACTCAAACTTTGTGGGGGCCTTCCCTATGACCAAATAAGCTATTTTGCGTCATTGGTTTACCCATACAAGTCTCCATACAATTTTTGCTGCTGTCCATACAAAAATGGTATGTAAATATTCAAACAGCTGTAACTTTTGAGTGAATTTTCTGATCAATTTGGTGTCTTCGGCAAAGTTGTAGGTATTGTTGAGGACTTTTGAGAAAAAAATAGGTACACGGAAAAAAATTTTTGGAGATTTTTTTATCAACTTTTTTTTCACTCAAACTCAATTTCCCAAAATATGTATTTTTTTATTTTCGAGATTTTTTGATATGTTTTAGGGGACAAAAATCCGCAACTTTTGATAGAGAAACTTTTGATAGAGAAACATGGTCAAAAAATCTAGCGCTGAGTTAAGAACTTTTGAAAAAATAGTGATTTTTGGAAAAAATCGAAGTTTTTTGCAAAAACAAGTTTGACATTACTTTTTAATGCAAAATTGAATTTGCAATCGAAAAGTACTTTACAGATTTTTCGATAAATGACTCCATTTTCAAGATATAGCCACCGAAAGTTTGATTTTAGCGAAATATTTGCAGTTTTTCAATTTTTAAAAATAGTGACCATGAGTGACTATTTCTACAATTTTTTTTTTTAAAGTTCAGAAAATTTGCTATAAAATTGTCTAAGAGACATTGAAGATTGGACCTCGGGTTGCTGAGATAGAGCCGCTTTAAGAAAAAGAAACACGAAAATTGAAGTTTTCTAAATCTCACCAAAACAACCCACCTTTTTCTAATGACGATAGGGGAAATTCTCGTATGTTTGGCAGGTTATGCACTCGCTCCTAACTCCATCCAATTATAACTATTTAAACAGCTAATTTTGCAAACTTTTGATAGAAACATGCTTGCTCACTTCTTATTGAGCTGTTTATCACTCGAGTTCAGTTGAAAACGATTTTAATTAGCTTTAATTGAATGTCAAAGTTCTGACCTGCCAACATTAGAGGCCCGCTGGAATTAGATGCTGTTCCCCTATCTCAGCAATTAATGGTCCGATTTTCAATGTTAATATATAAAACATTCGTGAAATTTTCCGATCTTTTTGAAAAAAATATTTTGAAAATTTTCAAATCAAGACTAATATTTTAAAAGGGCCAAATATTGAATATTACGCCCATTTGAAATGCTAGTCTTGATTTAAAATATTCAAAATATTTTTTTCGAAAAGAACGGAAAATTTCACGAATGTTTCATGTATTAACATTGAAAATCGGACCATTAATTGCTGAAATAACGTCATTAGAAAATGGTGGGCTGATTGGGTGAGACTTAGAAAACTTCAATTTTCGTGTTTCTTTTTCTTGAGGCCGCTGTATTTCAGCATCCAGAGGTCCAATCCTCAATGTCTCTTAGACAATTTTATAGCAAATTTTCTGAACTTTTCGAAAAAAAAATTTTTAGAAATGGTCACTCATGGTCACTATTTTTAAAAATTGAAAAACTGCAAATATTTCGCTAAAATCAAACTTTCGGTGGCTAAATCTTGAAAATGGAGCCCTTTATCAAAAAATCTGTAAAGTACTTTTTGATTGCAAATTCAATTTTGCATTAAAAAGTAATGTCAAACTTGTTTTTGCATAAAACTTCGATTTTTTCCAAAAATCACTATTTTTTCAAAAATTCATAACTCGGCGGCAGATTTTTTGACCATGTTTCTCTATGGCTCAAAAGTTGCGGATTTTTGTCCCCTAAAACATATCAAAAAATCTCGAAAATCAAAAATAAGTATTTTGGGAAATTGAGTTTTAGTGAAAAAAAAGTTGATAAAAAAATCTCCAAATTTTTTTTTTCCGTGCACCTATTTTTTTCTCAAAAGTCCTCAACAATACCTACAACTTTGCCGAAGACACCAAATTGATCAGAAAATTCACTCAACAGTTACAGCTGTTTGAATATTTACAAACCATTTTTGTATGGACAGCAGCCAAAATTGTATGGAGACTTGTATGGGTGAACCAATGATGCAAAATAGCATATTTGGTCATAGGGAAGGCCCCCACAAACTTTGAGCCAAATAAAAAAATACAAATAAAATCCATTTCCGGTTTTGGTAGAGAATTGCTCAAAAGTCTCTTTGACACCAATTTCTATCTCCGGCTGCAAATTATTGAAAAACACCTCTTTTTTTGCATACTCAAAAATGATAGGCGTCGTACCGCCCCTTTCGTCACGAGATATCAAAAAACGGACCTCGGGTTCGTGTTACCCCTTACGACAATGTTTCACGCAAATTGACTTTATGGATAACGCCAAATTCAAACATTGCCAAAAAAATACGAAATTGTAGAGAACTGCAAAGCATACTTCAAACGAAACTTTAAATGTTTTGTCTATTCACCGTATTTTAAAATGTACACACTCCAACCATTTATTAAATAACACAAAAACGCCATCAAGCACAATCATTCCAGCATTTGTGATTCACCCAAACCAGCAACCAAGGCAAAAATTTATTTCAGGAAATAAGCGACGAGGAAATTCTTGCACCGATTATAATCCAGTGTGTGCGTGCATGTGTGTATACGAGCAGGCTCAGCGTTTTGGCGAATTACGGCTCCACTTACACGACGACGGGCATAACGACCTTCCCCGACTTCAACGACTCAGGGTGAACGATATACGTATCTTTTCGCTAATGCAAAAATTATAAGACAATCGCTACGCGACATTTTCCTGGTTTCAGCCGCGTTACCGTGCGTGTTACACATCGGAGGTGGGTGATGTGAGGTTAACATGTAAATTGTTCAAAATCGTTAGTTATACGTTAGTTCAAAACATCTAAATACGTTTTAACCTCATACGATTTTTTTTCAATTTAATCCGCAATTATTTCTTGAGTCATGTCCAGCTTGCCCCACGCACCACCAGGGAGAGTGGCTTTCTCTGTCACCGGTGTGTGTTTCTCGTCTCTCGTGAAACTTTCATGACATGGCACCCCACACATTCCACCCACAACCCGGCATCCAAAGTGGGTGACACCACGCTGAAACGAGAGTTGTGAAAAGCACTCGTTTTTTTTGTTCTCCTCCACCCTGCTCGTGAGCTTTTTTTGCGTTGTTTCGCTGTGCCATGGCCTTGTTTTCCACGGCGTGTGTGTGTGTGTGTGTGCGTGTGTGTGGTGGCGGTAAAATGGAAATTATGCTAATGATCTCCTTTCTAATTCCAGTATGTTTGCTATCCGCACGTTGCTGCTGCTTTGGCATTGGCCTCGCTGAATTGGTAGAGTGATGCTGTGTTGGGTGCTGCTGTTGTTGTTGTTGTTGTTTGTGGGGTTGGCAAGAACATATTAATGCTGAGTACTTTTTTAGTGCTTGCCAGTGGCGTGTGTATTGGTGCAGCGACGTGGGGGGTGCAGGAGGCTGAGCATAACGGGCTTAAAAATGCATTAAATTGGCTCTTATAAACTCTTAAATACTTCCCGAAGTGGCACTGAGTTGTTTGCAGTTGCATTTAACAGTAGATTAATTATCCAGACTTGAGTTAGAAGTGGTGTACAATTGAGCAGTTAGTGTTATGCATTTGTTAAAAGATCTATAAAATCACTTGAACATTACTTCATTCAAGCATAAGCACTCTACATCCATTAAGCTGATTGTATCGACTACATAGCATTGTTGACTCTAAAGCCATAACCCGAGTGACCATATGTTCAAATGGTTGAAATTTAGAGTGTAAGACTAAAAATATCTTAGAAGGCAGTGTTCATATTTTAACTAGGAATTACGTCCAGAAGTTTTGGACAAATTCACTTTTTATTTCACGAAATTATAAAAAAATTGATGGGTTACTATGGAAATTGTTCAAAAAACTGTTCGCTACAATGCGATCGATTCGAAAATGTTTTAAATATCATAGTGCTATAGGGTAATTCTCCGCCAACTCACACAGCAGTTGCCCCGACCCCTCTTCGATTTACGTGAAACTTTGTCCTAAGGGGTAACTTTTGTCCCTGATCACGAATCCGAGATCCGTTTTTTGATATCTCGTGACGGAGGGGCGGTACGACCCCTTCCATTTTTTAACATGCGAAAAAAGAGGTGTTTTTCAAAAATTTGCAGCCTGAAACGGTGATGAGATAGAAATTTGGTGTCAAAGGGACTTTTATGTAAAATTAGACGCCTGATTTGATGGCGTACTCACAATTCCGAAAAACGTATTTTTCAAAAGTTTTAAAAATTCTCCAATTTTCCGTTACTTGACTGTAAAAATTTTTGGAACAGGTCATTTTATGGGAAATTTAATGTACTTTTCAAATCTACATTGACCCAGAAGGGTCATTTTTTCATTTAGAACAAAATTTTTCATTTTAAAATTTCGTGTTTTTTCTAACTTTGCAGGGTTATTTTTTAGAGTGTAACAATGTGTTCGGCCAGGCGGCCGACGCAGAAGGACCCAGCAAACTCGAGCAGCAGACAGATTTCGGTGCACAAATAAAACAAAAGGCTTTGTTCAGGCCGACCGATCTAGGCGGTGGTCGCGGTGATACTCAACGTTTATTTACAACAGTACGGTACAGGGAAGAAAGTAGAAACGAAGAACACAAGAGAGAAAGAATATTAGGGTGGTACAGAACAACCATGTTGGTCGCAACACAATGTTCTACAAAGTTGTAGAGCAGACAATTACAACAAATTTGATATATAGACATAAGGGGTTTGCTTATAAACATCACAAGTTATCGCGATTTTACGAAAAAAAAGTTTTTGAAAAAGTTGGTCGTCATCGACCATGGCCGTTCATGGTCACCCGCGACAGACACGGGCGACGAAACGAAGAAAAACGCAAAAAGTAACTTTTTCAAAACTTTTTTTCGTAAAATCGCGATAACTCGTGATGTTTATAGGCAAACCCCTTATGTCTATATATCAAATTTGTTGTAATTGTCTGCTCTACAACTTTGTACATTATTGTTACACTCTAAAAAATAACCCTGCAAAGTTAGAAAAAACACGCAATAAATAATGAGAACTTTGGTTTTAGATGAAAAAATGACCCATCTGAGTCAATGTAGATTCGAATAATGCATTAAATTTCCCCAAAAATTTTTACAATCAAGAAACGGAAAATGGGAGAATTTTCAAAATTTTATTGTTTTTTTTTTCGATGAAAAATACGTTATTTCAGAAATCTAAGTACGCCATCAAATCGGGCGTCTAATTTTACATAAAAGTGTTTTTAACACCAAATTTCTATCTCATCACCGTTTCAGGCTGCAAATGATTGAAAAATACCTCTTTTTCGCATGTTCAAAAATAAAAGGGGTCGTACCGCCCCTCCGTCACGAGATATCAAAAAACGGACCTCGGATTCGTGATCAGGGACAAAAGTTACCCCTTAGGACAAAGTTTCACCAAATCGAATGGGGGTCGGGGCAACTGCTGTGTGAGTTGACGGAGAATCACCCACCTGCAACTTTGCTGACGACACCAAATCGTTAAAAAAAATCCATCAAAAGATAAAGATTTTTGAATTTTCATACACCATTTTTGTATGCACAGCAAAAAATCCGATGGTAAAATCGCATGCAAAAGCATGCACATCACCTTCGTCAAAATAAACAATATTAAGTGCATGTACAATTTTTGCAAACACAAAAAAAAGTTGCAACCGACGGGATTCAAACCCAGCACCAACAGTAAGGACTGGCGCCTTAGCCCACTCGGCCGTCAGACCAATGAAAAGCTGTTAGGATAAATGCATATATGAGCTTTACATTTCGGTCAAGTAGGTTTTCCATACTGATGGGCTACATATTTCAGGGTGTGAAATCACATAAAATTGCATAAATAAAATAATGCAATGTTTATTTTACACCCAGGCCTTTTACACGCAGCTGGATTACTACTTTTTTAGCTGTGTGGACAGTTGCCAAATTTGTATGTCGTCTTTTGTCTGTGATATAGTATCGCTGAAATGTTCGAACATTGCGATACTTCACCAAAGCTTTTCCCCGGCAAGATTTTGCTTCTTTGGGCAAGAAACACACCTGCGAGAGACGTCCTCGTGCAAAATCTTCATTAAATCACCGAGCCGGAGCCAAATTTATGCTTCCACATCTGTTGATCGACACTGAGGTATGCCTTAGGCTGAGCAGAAAATTGAATACAAGATTCACAGGATCCTTAAAGCATGAATGACTTATCCGTCAATGGCTGGAAAATCTTTTCTGTCAAAAGTGGAATTAAAACAGAGGGAAGTTTTCCTGTGTTTGCATAATTTATTCCTCCCCCTCAAAAACTTCTCCCTGAAAAGAAATTTTCAATTTTCCACCCCTCACTCACCTTGCCTAGCTTCATTTACTTTGACAGTGTAAACGAGACAACACACACGCACACAATTAGGTACGGGCTGTCACTTCAAACTTCCCCCTTAAACATCGGCAAGCAAACAAGACTCACGACAAAGGTGAGAGAAGAAGCTCGACGTCATAATTAAGTACACGGTAAATCATAATTAAACATAAACAAACAAGAAACACACGCACACACACCGTTCTTTTGTTTCAACTCCTTTGCAACCATACAAAGAAGGCATCTCTTTGACAGTTGCTTGCACCAAATTTTGGGGGGCGGTGACTTCAACCTGTCAGTCTTGCTGGAACAGACAAGATAATAATTCGGGGCAGTGCTGCTGCACACGTACATTTTCACACACACCAGTGAATACCTGTATTTAAATGTGCTACTTTGTAACTGAAGATGAGCATTTTACACTTTTCCTCTTGTTTTCTGGTCAAGGCTTGTAGAAAATCTTTAAATCTTTAAATTTTCAAAAATCAAAATTTAAATCATGAACTAACCATACATAAAAAATAAAAAGTAAAATTAAAAAATATATAGTTTTAATTAAATATTGATCCACTTACCCTACAAGCAACATTATTAGGCAGATTGTTATGCTTACAAAGATATTTTCCAGTTCAGCATCCGGTGCAACCCGTGTGTGTTCCTTGGAAAAACAAAATCCAATATGAGCGCAAACAATAAGGTTCACCTTGAGTCAGTTTAAACTACTTCCCAAAAAGGAGCAAGCAAGCATGTGAATATTGTACTTTACGTGCTACTCTAGTCTCAATGATGATGATTATGATGATGATTATACTTTTGGGCTGCTGAGCATTTGCTTTCTAATAATAATGCAAACAATGTGCTGCACTCTGATTGCTATATCAAGAAGTTAAATGAGGTTATTTGATTGAGTTTTGAATATTGTAAATGTTTTTTGAAAACAAAAACAATATTTGATTTTTTTAAGTTTAGGTTCAAATCATTTTATTTTGAGATTGAAGTTGAATCCATTTAAAACATGTTTAAAAAAGATAAACATGAGAGATATCCCCTAGAACTCATTTTTATTCCAATAAATATATAACCCCTCTAATAATAAAATTCAAACGAAAACTACAACAAATCACCGCGACCGCAAAAGCCTTCACAACCCGTTGCTGTTTCACGTTGAAAGCCCTTTTTTCATCAGACCCGAGCCACTATTAATTATGACACACGAAAAATGACGAAAGATCAATATTGTTTGCCGGCGCACCGGATTTTCCTTTATTTTCGTCTCATTTCATCGCGATTAGTGTTCATTTAGGCTGATTGTTATTATTATAATGTCGACGGCAGGACTCGCGATCCGGCTGCGTCACCGGCTGCAGAGCTTTAGGAGTTGCACAGTTGGAATTTGTGGGTGTCAACTGGTCAAAATTTTAATTTTTCAACATTATTTCTTACTTCTTACTTCTTACTTCTTACTTCTTACTTCTTACTTCTTACTTCTTACTTCTTACTTCTTACTTCTTACTTCTTACTTCTTACTTCTTACTTCTTACTTCTTACTTCTTACTTCTTACTTCTTACTTCTTACTTCTTACTTCTTACTTCTTACTTCTTACTTCTTACTTCTTACTTCTTACTTCTTACTTCTTACTTCTTACTTCTTACTTCTTACTTCTTACTTCTTACTTCTTACTTCTTACTTCTTACATCTTACTTCTTACTTCTTACTTCTTACTTCTTACTTCTTACTTCTTACTTCTTACTTCTTACTTCTTACTTCTTACTTCTTACTTCTTACTTCTTACTTCTTACTTCTTACTTCTTACTTCTTACTTCTTACTTCTTACTTCTTACTTCTTACTTCTTACTTCTTACTTCTTACTTCTTACTTCTTACTTCTTACTTCTTACTTCTTACTTCTTACTTACTTCTTACTTCTTACTTCTTACTTCTTACTTCTTACTTCTTACTTCTTACTTCTTACTTCTTACTTCTTACTTCTTACTTCTTACTTCTTACTTCTTACTTACTTCTTACTTCTTACTTCTTACTTCTTACTTCTTACTTCTTACTTCTTACTTCTTACTTCTTACTTCTTACTTCTTACTTCTTACTTCTTACTTCTTACTTCTTACTTCTTACTTCTTACTTCTTACTTCTTACTTCTTACTTCTTACTTCTTACTTCTTACTTCTTACTTCTTACTTCGTTATTCTTTCTTTAGTTTTAGTTCCAACTGCAACCCACTGTAAATCTGTCCAAAATCTAACCCTCTGTCCTTTTCTGAACCCGACGGAGTTTCGGATTGTCGCGGCAACGTGCGTCAACAGCGGCAACTGTGGCCTCTCTCTCTCTCTCTTTTGGGGCCTTCTCCGCTAAAGCTACCAAGGACGACGACGTCGACGACGGCCGTGGGGAATTTTGATTAATGTTCATTTAAATGATTAATGACTGCCTAGGATACGATATGATCTATTGCTGTCTGGTATCTAAATGAATAATTTATTATTGCGACAGATGGTTGGATGGATGGATGAAAAGTGAAAATTCCCTTGAATAAGCGCCGGATTTGGCCGGAGGACGGATTGAGCCAATCTTGCGCCTCCCCCCACCCTTTACGGAAGCTCCGGGAATCCTCCAGAGGAGCCTGTCTGCGAGCCTTTAATCCCCGGTAATTGAAGGAGGTGTGAGCGAAAATCGGCACTAATGGAGGGCCAGGACAGTTTCCAACAGGCGTCCTCGTACCCGGTTCATTTGTTCGAAAGGGCCATAAATCTCATTTTTCCCTCTTGTTTTCCCCCGAAAGAACCATGTAGGGCCATGTTCCCCAAATCAAAGCCCACGAAGAACGAACTGACCAGACAGGCAACAAGTAATGGCCCAAGGCAACCAATCCACTTTCCTTAATTAACCAAAAACACACGGCGCGTTCCGTTGTTCAGTTCCGCAGATCCAGAACGCCCTCCGGGAGCTAACAAACCGTAATTAGCTAGTTTACATGGACCCCGACCTGGTATCACGTGTGTGTGTGTGTGGGGGCTTCATCATAGGATTTCACATGTGCAGCAGCATCGGCATGCTATCCTTTGAGCTGCTTCGGGAACGGATAGATTGAAGAGTTGAAATCCCGCTGAATTGCAAGCTAATTAGGACAGGAAGTGGCTGGGGCTGTGATGCGCAATCAGTATTAGTGTAGGGTCGCAATTTGTGTCCAAAAAGGGATCTCGAAATTTGGATTGCAACACAGCAGATGATGGTAGTTAATTACATCTTTGGCAAAAAAAACGAGTTAATTGGATTGAACGTTGTTAAGTGAGCATACTAGCATTCATTAGCTACAAAACATTCAAAGTTTCAAAAGAGTTTGGTTCAATTTTCGGATTGGCTTTAAAATCACTTGGATATTGAACTTCTAAAGCCTACCCGACCGACGTTCACATTGTAACAAAAATAAGGAATTACAAGGCATAATCTCTTAGAGGCTTTGGTGCACTGATCAAATACGCACTTGATTGGTTGCGACAGAAGCTGGCACTATAGCTTTAAAGTTTAAATGGGATTCAATCCGTGAAATCGTTGTTTTTATATTCAGTTTTTTTTTCTTCAATTTTTGAGTCTATTACCGTTTTACGATTTTATTCTTTGAAAAACTTCTATCGTTTTTAGTTTTTTTTTTTCAGGGAACAATTTAGATGAATTTTAATTAATGAGCATTTCTCTGAGATTTCGGTCATTCGATTTTTTTTGTATTTTTTAATCCGGCTGAAACTTTGTTGGTGCCTTCGATATGCCCAAAGAAGCCATTTTGCATCATTAGTTTGTCCATATAATTTTCCATACAAATTTGGCAGCTGTCCATACAAAAATGATGTATGAAAATTCAAAAATATGTATCTTTTGAAGGATTTTTTTGATCGATTTGGTGTCTTCGGGAAAGTTGTAGGTATGGATAAGGACTACACTGAAAAAAATGATACACGGTAAAAAATGGAGATTTTTAATTTAACTTTTTATCACTTAAACTTGATTTGCAATAAAACACTATCTTTATTATTTTTTTTATTTTTTGATATGCTTTTCAGAAATTTCCAGGTTGTGCAAAAAATCTTTGAACGAGTTAGGAATTTTCGAATCAACACTAATTTTTTCAAAAAATCGAAATATTGGTCACAAAATTTTTTCAACTTCATTTTTTGATGTAAAATCAAATTTGCAATCAAAAAGTACTTCAGTGAAATTTTCATAACGCGCACCGTTTTCAAGTTATAGCCGGTTTTAGGTAACTTTTTTTGAAATCGTTGCAGTTTTCCTTTTTTTAAATTAGTGCACATGTTTGCCCACTTTTGAAAACAATTTTTTTTGAGAAGCTGAGAAAATTCTCTAAATTTTGCTTTTTTGAACTTTGTTGATACGATCTTTAGTTGCTGAAATATTGCCATGCAAATCAAAGCAGGAAAATTGATGTTTTCTAAGTTTCACCCAAACAACCCACCATTTTCTAACGTTGATATCTCAGCAACGAATAGTCCGAATATCAATGTTAAAATATGAAACAGTTGTGACCAGTGTTGCAAATGAGTGATAAAAAAGCTATCAATAGATTATCTCTGCACCAAAAATATCCGAGAGTATAGTGGTCGTTACTATAGCTTGTGAGATCTCTTCTTGTGTCTCGTGATTCCCAGCGATGTCATTCTCTCTCTATCACTCTTCCCCTTTTCCTTGACTATGCGCTCTCACCGCTGAGTCTCTCAATTTCTCCAAAAACTCCAATGAGAGAACGCGGGATGGCGATTAGGAGCCGACCACGCATGACGTCCCATCAAACTGCGTTTGCGAAATTGGTTTTGTGGCGGCTTTTGTGGTTAAAAGCTGTTGCGGTAGGATGATCGTGGAAGCGGGAATGAGAGAGAAAAGGAAATTGTCAATCGCGAGTGGGTAAACACGAAAACGTGTTCGGCTATGTTCGGCGCTGAGAGTTTCAATGAAGAGAGAAGAGCAGTTGTATTTGAGGCATGAATATTCAGGCGGGATAATTGTAGTTGCTGAGAGCTGATATTTTGATATTTTAACAACCCTGGTTGTGACATTTTCCGATCTTTCCGAATAAAATACTTTAATTTTTTTTTAATCAAGACTAACATTTCAAAAAAGTGTAATATTGAATGTTTGGCCCTTTTGAATTATAAAAGTATTGTTTTCGGGAATATCGGAAAATTTTACGAATGTTTCTTATTTTAACATTGAAAATCGGACCATTAGTTGCTGAGATATCGACGTTAGAAAATAATGGGTTGTTTGGGTGAGACTTAGAAAACATCAATTTTCCTGCTTTTTAAACCTTTGCATGGCAATATCCCAGCAACTATAGGTCGTATCAACAAAGTTTAAAAAGAAAAATTTATAGAATTTTCTCAGCTTTTCAAAAATATTTTTTTTCAAAAGTGGGCAAACATGTGCACTAATTATAAAAAAAATGGAAAACTGCGACTATTTTAAAAAAAAATCCTAAAAATGGCTAAATCTTGAAAACGGTGCACTTTATGAAAATTTCACTCAAGTACTTTTTGATTGCAAATTTGATTTTACATCAAAAAATTAAGTTGAAAATTTTTTGCGACCAATATTTCGATTTTTTGAAAAAAATAGTGTAGATTCGAAAATTTATAACTCGGTCAAAGATTTTTTGCACTACCTGGAAATTTCTGAAAAGTTGGCATTTTATGTCCTTAGGGGACATATGTTGATTTTTTTTCTTTTTTCCAAAATTTATGTAGATGATCAATTCCATATCAAAACCGGAAATATATTTTATTGTTACTTTTTTAAATTTCGCTCGAATTTTGTGGGGCCTTCCCTATGACCACAGAATTTATTTTGTGTCATTGGTTCACCCATACAAGTCTCCATACAAATGGTGCGTAAATATTCCAAAATCTTTAACGGTACACAACAACCAGAGCTTTTGCTCCCTGATTTTTGTTACAGAAATTTCAGTATCCTCAAAACTACGTGTACTATCGAAATATTTTTTTATTCATCCCCTAAAGTACTGTCCACATTATTGCAGGATTGTGTCCATAAGTTTGACAATTTTGAAATAAGAAGATAACAACTTCTTTCGTTGCTGTGCACCCTAAACTTTTGAATATTTTTTCTGATAAATTTGGTGTAAATTTCCCTTAAAAGTTGTAGGTAATGTTGAGGACTATTGAGAAAAACACGGATAAAAAATTCTCAGATTTTTCAATAAACTTTTTTTTAACTAAAACTCAATTTCCCAAAATACTCAAAAAATTAAATTCTTAATTTGACCTCCTAGACCCACCTTCACGTATACATATCGACTCAGAATCAAATTCTGAGCGAATGTCTGTGTGTGTGGTGGGATGTTGTGCAAACAAAATTACACTGAATTATCTCGGCACTGGCTCAACCGATTTTGTCTGTTTTGGTGTCATTCGATCCGTGTTGGGGTCCCATAAGTCGCTATTATAATTTATAGAATTTAGGTAAGTACTTCAAAAGTTATGCTAAAAACGAGGCTGGAAGATTGTAAAAAGGGAGGTTTTTGAAAGAAAATCCATCATGTTGTACATTTTTAGAAAGGTATTTAAAAGACCTTTCCAACGAGTTCAAAAGTTTGAAAATCTGACAATCCTATCAAAAGTTATAAGCACTTAAGTGTTATACATACACTTTTTGGAGGTCGGATCTCAAATATTTTGATGAATACGTTGTCCGGATCTATAATGCGACCTGTCGTTGGATAGGTAATCAAAAGACCTTTTCAGTAAAAAAAGTGGAAAATTGAAATTATAGGCCACGGTGTCAACATTTTATAAAAAAAAGGGTTTTAAAATGCAGTACACACCTGTCCAGTTGTTATGCAATCTTTAATTCCCAAAATTTTGACGAAAATTTTATTAATGCGAGATTTTTTTTTTTGCAGTGCTGTACATTGTAATTTCTTTAAAAGGAAATTTTGATTGTTTTCATCCGGGGCCGTGGTTTAGGGGTAAGCGTAGTTGCCTCTCATCCAGTCGGCTTGGGTTCGATCCCAGAAGGTCCAAGTGGCATTTTTCGAGACGAGATTTGCCTGACCAAGCCTTCCGTCGGATGGGGAGGTAAATGTTGGCCCCGGTCTAACCTAAAGGGTTAGGTCGATAGCTCAGTCCATGTGTAGGAGTCGTCTCTCTGGGTCCTGCCTCGGTGGAGTCGCTGGCAGGCAGTTGGACTAACAATCCAAAGGTCGTCAGTTCGAATCCCGGGGTGGATGGAAGCTAAGGTGTAAAAAGAGGTTTGCAATTGCCTCAACAATCAAGCCTTCGGACACCTAGCGTAAAGTTTCGAGTAGGAATCTCGCAATCGAGAACGCCAAGGCAATGCTGTTGAGCGAATAATTTGATTTGATTTTTTTATTGTTCTCAGTTGATTAGATTTCAATTTGCATTGAAATTTTGATGTTTTTTGGAATCATTTTTTTTTTGCCCCCAGATTTTTCGGTTCAATTTTGGAGAGGGGTGACATAAACTTTGGAAAATATTTGCAACGGCCTAATTCGAGTTTAAAATTAATCTTTTTGTTCAATTCTCTGTTTGGATTGCCAAACGTTGTAACAGCCATAGCCAAATGGTTACGCTGTCCGCTTTGTAAGCGGATGATCATGGGTTCGAATCCCATCTGCTCCAACCTTCCATCGGATGGGGAAGTAAAACGTCGGTCCCGGCCTTGGATGTTGTTATTCCGTTAAGTAATTCCAAGTGTAGAAGTCGTTTCCACGCTATAAGTACAAACAACACACCAAACCAAGCCTGCTCCGGTGGAATCGCTGGCAGCAGTTGGACTCGTAATCCAAAGGTCGTCAGTTCGAACCCTGGAGTAGAAGGTTTCTTGGAGTAAACAAGGTTTGGGTGCTCTCCCCATTCAAGCCTTTGGACTCCTAGGTTCGAGCAGAAACTTGCAATAGAGACCACAAAAGACCCGGGGGTCGTGAAAGTGAAATTTCCATTGTATTTCAGCATTTTCGAAGTTGACAATTTATATATAGAAGAAGAACCGATCGAAAAGTGCTTTGGTTACATCTGGCACTTAGCACTCAGAATTCTGAATACTTACCCGTGAATTTTATATGATTGATTTTGGTGTTCAAGTTTTGAATTCGTGTAGCGACTTATGATAATCTTAATTAAAAGTAAATCTTGAAATTCGAAATACTTTCAAGAAAATTAAAATTTGAATGAGTTTTGGGATCTTATTTGAATACTGTCGTGAGTTAGCTCATAGTTACACTTCATTATTACAATGAAAGCCGTTTTCCCAAGTTTCACCACAATAAACTACCCTCATGAAAGCTCGTTTTTACCGAGAGTCCATAACAAAGTTTCGCTCCCATATCAACAATGTTCCACGCTTGACAGACAGGCACTTGCTGGCTTGGCTGGCTGGCTGCCGGGAAAACTCTCTCACACTCACGCCGAGCTGTCAAACGTGATTGATTTATTTCATTTGTGAATCACGGCGCGAGCAAAAGTGTAAATAACATTGTAAGTATGTATCGAATCAATGGCTCCGAAGGTTTTTGATAGAGTGGGAGCGAGGGAAAAAAAGTTGCATCGTGCTTTCACATCGTCATCATCATCATTGACATCGATTTTGACTTCATGCCAGCGCAGAACGAGTTCTCTTCTGCTGTCGTTCTTCTCTCTGTTAATATCCAAGCCAATCAACATCAAACCGATTGATGAATCAAATTTTCGTTCCCCATATTCTGAACAACAACAACACAACAAATCACATAGTCACACACACACATGAGCAGGCGCGCGAGCAGTCGGGCATGTTTAGATCTATTGGAAATAAATAGCATTACCGTATCATGTGAAGTGTCATAACGGATATGAGTGGGTGGTGGCGGATGGTTGTTCTTGGAAAAGTACGAATTCTTCACATTTTCTTTGACTCTGAAGTGGGGTAAGAAAAACCACTACATCTTAGATAAAGAGAGGTGGTCTTGAACGGGTTCGTGTTAAGTTTGGCTCAAGCAGAGTCCTCGATAATTAGAAAGTCCCAATAGTGTTTTACATCATTTGACTGGGTTGCCAAATCAACAAAATCATCAAAAATATTAAAAGAAAGGATCAAAAGTGATTCAATCACTATTTTAAGACAAAATTTTAAATGTTATGTCCAGTACGAGTTATTTACAAATTATATAACGTTTTAAGCACTAATTACGACAGGGTTGTTAAATCTGAACAATGTTAAGTTTAGAATAGGCTAGAAGTTTTAATAACACAACATTTCTTCTGTTTGTCTCTGACATTCAATCCTCGACTCGTTTCCAACCCCAGCCTTCACCTCCGTCAAAGGCAGTCCACGTTGACGACGTGCTCACATCAGCAAAGTGTGTTGCCACTACCGTACGTCTGCCGGCCGGAGGAGGTGCTGTCTTGTCATATCCCAGGTCCCATGTCCTTGTGTATGCGCTCGGCAAAAATTGCGAGAACCAACTCGCGTCGCACGTGCGAAAACTCCGTGAGCATATCCCGAGACACACCGTGGCAAATGTATTTCTTTCATTCCGTGCTAAAACAAATCAGTACAGCATGAAATTTTATTAGATTAGAATACACCGGTTTAGCATTTGTAGCACAAGTGCTGAATCGGATACGGGCGGACGTAATGTCGTTCGGGGGACGCTTCTCGAGCTGTGGGCAGGGGCGGCCAAACTTGGGAAATATTACTCAACAACTTGCCAACTCAGGAGACTCAACGGACACAATGGACAGACAGACTCGACAGGCTTAAAAGACTCAATAGGCTCAATAGACTTGACGGTCTCTTACCCCACAGACTCATAAAAATCAAAAGACTCAACAGACTCCACAGACTCGAATGACTTAACAGACTCCACAGATTAAATAGACTCAATAGACTTGAAAGTTTCAACTTTCCTCACAGACTCAAACAATTCAAAAGACTCAACAGACTAAATGGACTCAATAGACGGAATAGACACAACAGACTTAATAGACTCAACAGACTCAAATAACTAAATAGATTCCACAGACTCAGCAGAATATTTTCAGCAGACGCCACAAAATAAATAGGCTCAACAGACTCAATGGACTCAATAGTGTTGACGGCCTCAACTTAACCTACAGATACAGAAAATAAAAAAAACTTAATAGACTCAATACAATAGACTGATTCAAAAGACTCAATAGATTCATGCCTCGGTTAAGCACCGCATATTTTTACAAAAATTACACCCAAAACTGGCAGCGCTAGTCCGAGAGAACGATGGTCTCGAGTCGAGAGAATAGTGGTACCATTCAAGGACGCAGAGAACACAGCTCGAGATGGGCGATAGAACTATTCTCTCGAGGTTCATTTGCAAAAAAAGTTCATCCGTCAAACAAAAAACCAAAAGTGTCGACAACGGGAATCGAACCAGAGACCTTTGACAAACCAATCGAATGACTTAGCTGCCTCGGCCACCACAGCTTGGTGACCATGGAGAAGTCAGAAGTCGATGTATGACACTTGTTGGAGATTTATTGATTCAACTAACGAATGAACTCATTTGTTATGATGGTGTGAGTTGGTACCATTATTCTATCGATTTTGGCACTGAGCCCTCAATAAATTTTGAGAGAACGATTATCTCGATTCTGAATTTTGGGTGTAGTAATTATCCTGTATTTTGAAAATGCAATTTTTTATTCTAAAAAACACCTTCAAATATTTGTTATTGCTATATGGGAATCAAATGAACTTTTTTTTGTCATACATTTCGAATGTCATACAATTTTATTGAAAATACTGAAAATTTTCACAAAACTACGTGTTTTCGAAAAAAAATCCAAAATTTGTTTTTTTTTCAATTTTGGTACAAATGATTGGATTTTTTTTCTTATATTTCGATTGTAATAAGGCCGATGCAAATATTTAAAAAAGTTTTTGTCCCTCGGCCCTGGCTGAGGTCAAGGGGGGGGGGGCAAAAAAATAAAAAAAATATAAAAATTTAAATAACAAGCCATAATCTTCACATTTAAATGAAAAAAGTGTTTAAAATGCATTTTACACTAGTTCAGTTGTTTTGCAATCATTAGTTTTCAAAAAATCTAAGATCTGACAAAAACAAAAATTGTATCGAAAAAAAAAATATTGCATCGAAAATTGTCAAAAAAATCTTAGGATTTTTTAATAAAGCCAAACATGTTAAAATTGATTTTAAACGCAGAAGAATGTATTTTAATTTGATTTCAGCTGGTTGCACTTGAATTTTCATTGAAATTTTGAAGTTTATTGTAAAAATATTTTTTTTGCCCCCTTATTTTTCGGGCCAATTTTGAAGCGGGGGGGGGGGGACAAAAACTTTTAAAAATATTTGTACCAGCCTAACAACATTTTTTGGAAATACTCAACATTTTCACAAAACTACGTATTTTAGAAAAAATACTCCAAATTTCGCTTTTTTTGCAATATGAGTATCAAATGATCGGGACTTTTTCATACATTTAGAATGTAATAACACCATTTTTGTTTGAAAATACTCAACATTTTCACACAACTTATTTTCTAAAAAAAATACGCTTAATTTCAGTTCTGGGTATAAAATGAACAACATTCTTTGTTAAAAATACTAAAAAATACAAAACTACGAATTTTCGAAAAAAAACACTCAAAATTTCAGTTGGTTAACAAACAATCGGAATTTTTTTAATCATTTCGAATGAAATAAATTTTGAAACTTTGAGTTTTTGAGTATTTTTTAGAAAATACGTCAATTTGTGAAAATTTTAAGTATTTAAAAAAATGAGCATTCGAAATTTATGAAAAAACCCGATTATTTGATAAACAAATTGTGAAAAACTGAGATTTTAAGTATTTTTTCGAGATATTTTGAACATTTATTGTGAACTCAAATTGTCAAAAACTTAAATTTTGAATTTTCTTTAGAAAATACGTAGTTTTGTAAAAAATTGTGTAACAACATTCGAAATGTATGAAAAAATCCCGATCGATCCATATTGCGAAAAACCGAAATTTTTAGTGTTTTTTTTCCGAAAATATGCAGTTTCGTGAAAATTTTGAGTATTGAAAAAAATGATACTATATTCGAAATACATGAAAAAACACCCAATCATTGGATACCCATATTGAGAAAAAAAAAACTGAAATTTTGAGTTTTTTATGAAAAATACGTGGCTTTGTGATTTTTTTACGTTTAAATAAAATGTTGTTATTGCATTCGATATGTATAGAAAAATTCCGAACATTTGATACCCATATTGTTAAAAAAATGAAATTTTGAGTATTTCTCAAAAAAATACGTAGCATTGTGAAAAAATGAGCATCTATTTTCATAAATTTGTGTTATAACTTTCGAAGTTTATGAAAAAATCCCGATCGTTTTGTTACCCATATTTTGAGTATTTTTTCAAGAAAAATTGCATTTTCAAAATACAGAAAAAAATACGTATTTTTGTGAAAATTTTCATGTAGTTATAAGTAGAATCGATAGCTGACATCATCCCGATTCCAAAACACTATAGTTTTTTATGTTAGTATGATTTTTAATACCATTACAGCCAATGTCTCCCATATAGCCAAACTTCCAAAAATTGCTTCAGTTATGCACTGGGAGACGAAACGTTCTCAACATACTCGAAAGACTCAACAGACTCCACAGACTCGACAGACTGAACAGACTAGACAAAATAAATAGACCCAATAGACTTGAGGGTTTCAACTTTCTCCACAGACTCAAACAATTCAAAAGACTCAATAGATTCAATAGACTCAATAGACTCTATAGATTCAGTAGACTTGACAGTTTCAACAAACCCGAAGACACAACAAACTCCACCGATTAAATTGACTCAACAGACTCGACATACTCAACAGACTCAATACAGTTGACGGTCTCAACTTTCCCACAGACTCAAAAAATCAAATGACTCAATAGACTCAACAGACTCAAAAGATTCGCAGACTTGACGGTCTCAACATATCCCACATCCTAAACAAACTCAACAGATTCAATAGACTCAACAAATTCACAAGTTGACATTTTGACATCTGAATAAACCAATGAATTAGATATCAAACCAAGTTGTAACAATATGAAAATAGATAAATCAACCCAAATCATTCTAATAAACTTTGTCACCCCTGACGGTACCAAACCAACTTCAATCTGAAGGCACCTCCCAACTCTCTCCTTGCAATCCGTCTCTCCTGGAGGACGGGTAGTGTCCGTGGTGCTATGTTCATGTGCCAGGATTATAATTTCAGGATGTTTCCTCCTCCGTTGAGCACGCGCTTTCCAACAACATGTCAATTCGAAACTTACTGCAGCGCGCAAAATAAAAAAAAAGAAGACAATCCGTCAATTTCCTGCCTGATGTTACATCGACGCCGCCGGGTCATCAAGAATCGGCACAAATTTCAACCGAGTTGAAACTTGCTGTCGTGCAAAATTGGCACGCGACAAAAACTTTGCGCGAAGTGCGTTTTTTTTCCGTGGGCTCGTCGTACCTGCGGGCACGATAACTGCAAGCTGGTCAAAACCCGCCGATCAATAAAACCGACCCCCTTCTCGGAAGTGGTTTCAGTTTGGTAGCAGACCGTCCCGCTGGAAGGATGAAGTTCGTGATCGTGTTAGCCCTCGTCGTCGTGGCCACCCTAGGCCCGGTCCGTGCCGCGCCGGCCAACTCGGATGCGCTCCAGGTGGTCGCCGCTGAGCAGGACGCGACCACCACCGACGAGAAGACGGTTGACGTTGAGCTGAGTGACGCCGCGACCGACAACAAACTGTCCGAGGAGCCAGGTACCGACGGTGACGTTGATGATACGCGTTCTAAACGGTCAGTTGCTTGTACCGATATCGTAGGCGCGAACGGCGAAACCGAAACCATTTGCGACGAGGATCAGGATGCGGCGGCCAGCGAGCCGGACAACGCGCAGCAGCGGTACGCCGCCGGCGGCAAGGGAGGGGACGGGTACGGAAGCGGATCGTACGGCGGTGGCAGCAAGGGAGATTCCTCGTACGGGTAAGGCTTGCGTGTGAAGGTGGGGGTTCGTTACGAAAACTTGAAGTAGTTGTTTGTCTTGTTACAGCGGTGGATACGGCGGTGCTGATCACGGCAAGGGTGGAGAGTACGGTGGCCACGGATCGTCGCACGGATCGTCTTACGGTGGATCGTACGGAGGATCGCACAGCGAGTCTCACAGCTCGAAGGGCGGCTACGAGGGCTCGTACGGTGGATCACACAGCGAGCATGGCAGCGCCAAGGGCGGCTACGAGGGATCGTACGGCGGAGCTCACAGTGAAGGAAAGGGAGGTTACGGAGGTGCTCACGGAGCAGCGAAGGGCGGTTACGAGGCAGCGTACGGTGGTCACGGAGAATCGCACGGTGCTGGAAAGGGAGGCTACGAGGCGTACGGTGGAGCGTACGGAGGTCACGGAGCGGCTAAGGGAGGTTATGAGGCAGCGTACGGAGGAGGATCGCACGGTGCTGGCAAGGGAGGTTACGGAGCGGCGACGTACGGCGGTGGCCATGGAGCAGCATCACACGGAGGTTCCTACGGTGGTCACGAATCGGCAAAGGGAGGTTACGAAGCAGCATCGTATGGCGGATCTTACGGTGGTCATGGAGCAGCGGCTAAGGGAGGTTACGAAGCATCGCACGGATACGGTGCAGAGAAGGGTGGTTATGGAGCATCGCACGGTGCGTCCCATGGATCGTACGGTGGAGCGTCTTACGGTGGATCGCACGGAGGTGCAGGAAAGGGTGGTTACGGAGGTCACGGTGCTGCTGCCCACGGATCATATGGAGGATCTTACGGTGGATCGCACGACGCCGGCAAAGGTGGTTACGAAGCAGCTTACGGAGGATCTCACGGTGGTCATGGCGCTTCCCATGGTGCGTACGGTGGAGCGTCGTATGGTGGAGCTCACGGCGGTGCAGGAAAGGGTGGCTATGGAGGTCACGGTGCGGCAGCCCATGGATCATACGGAGGATCTTACGGTGGAGGTCATGGCGCTGGAAAGGGTGGTTACGAAGCTGCATACGGAGGATCCCACGGTGGTCATGGAGCGTCCCACGGTTCATACGGCGGTGGTTATGGAGGATCTCATGGTGGTCATGGAGCGTCCCACGGTGGATCCTATGGAGGACACGAGTCGTACGGCCACGGAGTAGCTTCCCATGGTGGCTATGGATCTCACGGAGGATCTTACGGCGGCTCGTACGGCGGAGGACACGAAGCTTCTCACGGTGGCGGACACGGTGGATATCGTTCAGCTTCTTACTCATCTGGTGCCGCACATGGTGTCTCGTACGGTGGTTCCGGAAAGGTTTCCTGCGGAGCCAACCTGCTGGTCGGATGCGCCCCATCGGTGGCTAAGGTCCCATGCGTACCGACCAAGGCCGGAGGCTACGGAGGATATGGTGCCGGTGGACACTACCGATCTGTGCAGGCCGAAGAAAGCGACGACAGCGACAGCCCAGCCCCGTCGATGTAAGCCAAAGTGTGTTCTGGAAATTGTGTTCTTTTTGGATACCAGTAAAGTGTTTGACATGAAATTCAATCTCATCATTTTATATCACACTTTCTCGATTTTTCTCATTCACCGCGTCTACTAGAAGTGCTCACACGTTTCGCAATCCATCTTCAGGGAATCAAAAAGGTTCACCTCTCTCTCTCTCTATTCGCGAGGACCAATCGAAGAATCGTCGAAAGGGTTTCCCCAATTTGGATAACGAGCGTCTCGTGTACGCTCTCCAAAAAGGCACCAATCATGAATCATTGGCAATCATCACCAATCATTGGCCGTGAAGTTTTGGTCTTTGAGTACTGCTCCGGTGGGGTAAAGAGGAAGTTTTCCGAACGAAATATGACCCACAGAGAAGCCACTTTCCGCAGCTCTATCGGCGTAATGTATGGTTATGTCTTCAATAAATCAATGTGGTGGCATGTTTCCCCCTTCCGGAGGTTGTTCCGGGTTGATGTGCCGTTATGAAATGTTTGATCATCAGAATTATATAACTGAAAAGACTTTTTTTCTCCTTCGCAGGTTTGTACACTTTGATGTTCGTTTAAGCCAGGTAAACCCCAATCTCATTCTTGCTTAATCGAGGCAATTAACAAACACACAACAACAAAAATCACAGATGACCCCATCAGTTCCCAAAGCTCACTCAATCTCTAATGCCAAAGCTTTTCCCGCTAACCAACAAACCATAAATACACAGACACACATTTTTTCACACCCCTGTCCCTGTCGTCGCTTGGAGATTTCATGCGGGAGCTTAGCACCCGCGAAACGATGTCCCATCAATCAACGGATCATAATTTGGTAAAGCGCGCCCCCGTCACGTTAGAATCGGCCGAGCTAGTGGCGTAGAGCCGATGTGAGGGTGACGGTGCTGCGGAAGGAAGATTTTGGCGGAGAAAACAAACTGATAAGCCGGTTCTCGAGGAATTGGGTCCTAAAGCCCTATGTAAATTTTAATGTACATCGGTTAAAAACACGATTAAAAACCATTTCTGATCACTTTTTTTACATTTTAATGTCATTTTTTGTCTGTCAAGAAGGATCGCGAATTTAATTTTTCAAAATTGATTTAAAAATTCATTTTAAATACTTTGAGGTTGTACAAAGGGTCATTTTACAAAGAAAAATAAGCTTTATCGCTCTGTACAATAATATCCTCAATTTACGCTTCATTTTAGGACCCAATTGAAGCCTTTCTTGATTCAAACTTTTTCGTTAAAAACAAGTACACGGAAAAAAATCTGATTTTTTTATAAATTTAAGTTTTTATCACTTATAGTTAAATTCCCAAGATTTTTTTATTTTCGATTTTTTTATTTGTATTTTATATGTTTACAACATTTTCTTATTCATAATACTAAATGAAAAATATAAAAAAAACATCAGATTATTCTTACCAAAATCATTTTTTGAAGCAAAACAAAATTTACAATCGAAAAGAACTTGACGTGATAAAATGAACCATTTTCAACCTATATCTACTTACTTGTTATACATTTTTTATTTCATTTCGTTTTTTTTTAACTTTTCCGATTTTTTTTTATCTTTTCAACAAAAATATTTCAGACACTTTATAAAATGGTTATAACTACACAACAAGAAAAAAATATTTTGCATTAACTTATTCGTATCTGAAAAAAACTAATTGCCCGCTTTTCCAAGTGAGAAATTGAAGAACATTTTTTCAAAGCAAAAAAAAAACGAAAAGAAATCGAATCGATTTTATCAGAATGGTAACTTTGGCCAACTATCTTTTGGCAGGCAACTTTTCTGAACTTTTTTTGAACTCAATTTTATGATGATTTTCTCTTTTCGTAAAAATAGACTTAGGTGTTGAAAAAGGTCTTTAAAAATGTAGTTTGGCATGCATTGAATCAATGGGTTCAGAGACATCAGGAGTTGAAAAATGTAGGTTAATTAGATAACACTGAAAAACTTACTATTATAAAAAGACTTATAATTATAAAAAGGTCCAAAAATGAAATCTCAAAAAAAATATCGCAGTTTTCGAAAATATATTTGCCTGGGTTCGAGAAATATTTTAAAATTTAAATAAATAGACATTTTCCGAAAGAAAAATATTAAGTAAACTTTAACTGAAAAAGGATCAATTTAAGTTTTCCAATCAACCAATTTGAAAAAATCTGAGCCTAAACGAAAACTCACTTTTTGAAGATTTCACTTAAATTTGAATTACTTTAGTACGAGTCCGAAAACAATATTAATTCATTGCACTTCTATTTCCATTGAAATGCTGACATTTTCTTCAATTTTTTTTCTCGATTTCATAAAAACAAATAAGGTTGTTTAAACATTGAAGAATATAGTTAAAACGTTACTGAATCCACCATTAGGTGGTTGGTGCCTTCCTCAGATTTAGAGTGTAATGCTAGGTAATATCTGAGATCCAGCCTCCACAAAGTTCATAAATAACACTTAAGTGTTATAAACTTTTGATAGGGTCCTCAGATCTTCAATATACTGAACTCCTTGGAAAGGTCTTTTGATTACCTATCCAACGACAGATTGCATGATAGATCCGGATAACTTTTTCATCGAAATATATGAGATCCGGCCTCTAAAATGTTCATAAATAACACTTAAGTGCTTATAACTTTTGATAGGGTTGTCAGAACTTCAATCTACTGAACTCGTTGAAAAGGTCTTTCGAAAACCTTTTTAAAAATGTTTAACATGACGAGGTTTCTGACAAAAACCACCCTTTTTAAATCTTCTTTTGTTAAAATCGTTTTTTAGCATAACTTTTGAAGTACTTACTAACTTTATCATTTTCAATAGCAACTTATGGGATCAAGACTCAACACTGATCAAATGAGACCAAAACGGTCCAAATCGGGTCAGCCAGTGCCGAGATAACACTTTTTGATAAATTGCACTTTTTAAAGTTCAGACTTGAAAAACTATTACGCAAAAATTTGTGACGATTACAATCAAACTCCTTATGTTTGGACATCAACATTTTTTAAAATTGTCTGTTCTTAATGACCATTCTGGTTTAATGAAGATTCTTAAAGTATAGAAAACTTTCTGTAAATTGACTTCTCCAACTTTTCAAGGAATTATTTTTGAATATATTTTTTTTCGATTAAATACTCATACAAAATATTTCTGAGTGTTACATCATTTTTGATGTAACACTTTTGCACGTCATTAAACATTTAAATTTAAGTGCAATTTGATGTAAATTTGCAACACATTATACGTAAAAACATGATTTTACGTGTGATTCAACACTTAAGGGGTTACATACATGTAAATCGGCAAAAAATTCAGAGGTTGGTTTGAGCACACACTTAAACTTTTTTTAAATCTGTTTTAAGGGCATTAAAATATATATTTTCAGCTATTATTAAAATAAATTTGAAGACATTTGGTTGTATAATTGCCGAGATAGAGCTTTTTGAAGTAAGCAGTTTCAAAAAACGGGTGCCACGATATCTCCACACTGCTTTGACCAAATCGGCTTAAATTTTTGGTGAAGCCTCGTTAAACCGGTCCTGTGTGCATGACGAAGCCCGATTTTCAAAAAGTTTATTTGAAAAAAAGATAAAAATATTTTTGTGTTTTTCATATAAAAAATCGTCAGTTTTTCATTTTTGTATTTTTTTAAAAGTAAACATTTCAAAATCGGGCTTTGTCATGCACATGGAATATGTCTTGTAAGTCTTCACCTCAAATTTCAGCCAATTTGGCCCATCCCATCTCGAGATATCGTGGCACCCGTAAATCAACTCCGCGTTTAGAGAAAAATGCTCACTAAGTTTGACAGTTCGCTTTGCGCATGGCAAAATTTCTCTTACTCAGTTTAATCATGGAATATCTTCATGAAACTTTCTGGAGTGATTAAAAATCTCATTTTAAGTGGATTGAATAAGTTTTCTGAAACATGAAATTTTGTGATTTTCTACACGTATGTAACCCCTTAAAGTCGAATCCACGATATCTCCACACTGCTTTGACCAAATCGGCTTAAATTTTTGGTGAAGCCTCGTTAAACCGGTCCTGTGTGCATGACGAAGCCCGATTTTCAAAAAGTTTATTTGAAAAAAAGATAAAAATATTTTTGTGTTTTTCATATAAAAAATCGTCAGTTTTTCATTTTTGTATTTTTTTAAAAGTAAACATTTCAAAATCGGGCTTTGTCATGCACATGGAATATGTCTTGTAAGTCTTCACCTCAAATTTCAGCCAATTTGGCCCATCCCATCTCGAGATATCGTGGCACCCGTAAATCAACTCCGCGTTTAGAGAAAAATGCTCACTAAGTTTGACAGTTCGCTTTGCGCATGGCAAAATTTCTCTTACTCAGTTTAATCATGGAATATCTTCATGAAACTTTCTGGAGTGATTAAAAATCTCATTTTAAGTGGATTGAATAAGTTTTCTGAAACATGAAATTTTGTGATTTTCTACACGTATGTAACCCCTTAAAGTCGAATCTCAAGTTAACATCAACTGGATTTAAATGTGATTCATCTATTCCATGTCGAGTAAATTCACACTTTTTCTGTGTACGTCACTAAATCAAGTCCCTCTGACACCAAGGACAAAGCATGAAAATGCATGAAAACGAAGTTGCAGCTTTTTCAGATTTCGTGAGGATAACCGAATTTGACCCGTAAAACAATGATTGTAATTTTTAAGATAATATCTCATACCTTTTGTTTTATTTAATTTTTTGATATTTTTCTTACCATTTCAGTCCTGATGGGTAATATATGACTCAATAATACACATTTCTTAAACTAGCCAATATTGTTCGTATGGTCAAAAGAATCAGTTTCACATCATTGAACATTTTTTTTTAAATCAGGCCTGAAGGGTTTAAGTAAATATCGAAAATCTGAACAAATATTTATTTTTATATTGGATTTAAGATTACCTACTTTCTAAGCCATTTTAATGATATATTGATTTAAAAAAATGTTGACAGGACATTTGCATAAAAAAGTTTGAATAATTTCAAGGATTTTAAAACATAAATTCAAAAAACTGTCGTAGGCACCATGTCGCTACTGTAAAAAAAACCACCTTCCAGTTGTGAATATCCGGTAGACCCCAAAGTCAACTAACTGTTCTGCTGGCTCGGCCCGATATGATACGCGCAGGCAAATAAACACAGAATCTAGAACATTTAGGCTTCGTCGTCCAGCAGCGCTGTCCTTGCCGTGGTCCCAGGAAGGACATGTGTGTGTGTGATAGTGAAGAGCCCTGTTTGTTCTTTCGGGTGTGTTTTGCGGGATGTGAGATTGCGGGGAACGGAATATAAATTGGAAGTAAATTTTGGGGACGGAGCCTGTCTTGAACCTTGACGCCCTACGCTCGGGAACTGAGATTGATTGAAGTCCTCCTAATAGCTGGGGCCGTGGTCCAGGAACGACGAAAGTCAACGTCACTGTTACGCGTGTTTTGGGGTGTGATTGTGGTGAGTTGACTTGGGAAGCATGGCACAGTATGAAACGTTTTGAGAAGACAAAGCCGCAAAACACATATTAGTAGAAAAGTTTAAGATCTGGCCAAACACACCTGGTTTCACCTTCGGAGTGGTAATGTATGTTACAGTAACGGTTGAAAGTTTAGAGTAATGTTTTGAATGCTGTTCAAAATAAGATTTAGAATAAACATTTCAAAATCAAGTTTTTTTATGAAAATTAAAAACTTTAATTAAACATTCAAAATAAACAAAGTTCTAAAATGTTTCACCCTGCAATGTTCGAGCTTAAAACACTGAGCTTTTCCACCCAAGGTGCGCACAAGCATTCCAGAAGTTGGCACAGAACAAGGTGAACCTCAACCCACCCAGGGTGAAAAAAGGAGTTCAAAATCCCTTGAATGTGTAACATTTGTGGTCTCACGTAACCCTCGCCACATGTACACACATGACTGTGGGAAGAATCCCTTTTTGGGCGGCGGCGGCCATTATTGCCTTCAGAACAAACACTTTTCGGGTGGTAAAGCCGATGTGGCAAGTGCCTCATCAGAACTTTTGTGGAGAGGGGGTCCCATTTTTCACGCGCGTAATGATGAGAAAGGATATACGTTCTGCCAAATGATGCTTGCAAATACCTTGCTGAACCCGTATTTGGGTGGGAGTCGTGCTTTAGACTGGGGATATAGCTTTTAGATAAAGGTGGGATGAACTGGGAGAATGGTTTTTTGAAGAAGTACTAATTTGGTTTGCCTTTATTAGGAAAATACTGATTTTATTAGAAACTGTAAGCAAATTGGACAGCTACTCTGTAGGACGTCTTCTATTGAAGTATGTCGAAAAAGCATTGTTTGATCCGTTTGTCAGCACCGTTCTGGCACAACACACCGCACCTCGTGTGGGCGGTTTTCAAAACGCCGTGTCAAGTCAAGCTAAAGTCAAGTACCGAATATTTGCACACTTGCTCTGTACTGTACCGTGTCCCCTCCCTGGAGCATTTCTTTGCATACTCAAGTATCTCATTTCGTTGGCGTATCACCATCCGCACCGATTCGGTTTAAGGTCGACCCGGCGAAAGGTTGAAACCTCTTAAAATGCTTTCCGTGAAAAAGAGCCACTTGGGCCGGGCCCGGCCAAACACTGCGATATATTTCACAGCCATGTAAACAGAAATTGTTTTGCTTTGTGGGAGTATTTTTCACGATTTAACAGTAAGAGGGGGTGTTTTGGTCCATGAGTTGGGTAAGGTTGTGCATTCCGCAGCTCAGATTAAAGTACGGAACAGGCTTGAGGTAGGGCTGTAATGTGAAATACTTGGCAGTGATAATGTACACGTGCTCACCACTCACCAACATATTGGCCACGTTTCCGACCCCTCCACACACACACACCTGTCCGGGGCCAAAAACCATAAACCGGCCAAAGAAATGACGTTGACGTGAGATGTGAAAGAATTGAGCCCTGGCACGTTGTAAACAAACTCAAGAGCCGGGGAAAATGATCCTTTTACGAACACGCTAATTCCGGTATTTTTCCCCCTCACCACCCCCCACGTGCACTTGGCAGCACAGTTCAAACAGCAAAAAATAAAAAAAATAACAACAACGCGCCTGTTCTCGGGTTTATTGGAAATCTGCTTTCCGATAAGGGCACCGGAGAAGCGGGACATAACCATGAAAAACAGATTGTTTGCCGGTGCACGTGGAACACGAACAGTGCCAAGTACCAGGTTGTGATGAGGAGCGCTGTTTAAGATAACAAGGAAGCTTTATACAGCAATTTAGCTGGGGAATTTTTCTGCGCGAAGCACTTGATACTTGTTTTGAACAGCGTACGGGGCTTTGCTTTGAAGTGAGTACGGCGTCAACGAGGTGAAATGTGAGATCGCAGGAACGCTGCACAACATCATTCTTACTCAGGGATACTTGAAACCCTGAATTAGGAGTTTTGCTGAAAATGATACTGATAATGCTTTTACACTGAGAAGAGTTTTTTTACCTTTTCAGAGACAAATATTTTCCATGCATCCTTATGCTAAAGCTGTCAAATCATCCCTCTGCCGATACAATTATTTGTCCTCATTCACTTCTAAAACATGAATCTACTTTCATATCAAAATTAAGTGGATATGGGATCTTTGAAACAAATGCTGTTTGGGGGCTTTGGTGTTTTCAAAGGAGTTGTGGCAAATGGAGCAACTATTGACTTGATTGAAAATATTGATGGTTAACGATCCGACCCCCCTCGAAAAGAACGTCACGTTTTTGACCCCCCCCCCCCCTCACTCTTAATTTTTTGTGCAATGTTTGCATGATTGATAAACAGGATTGTTATTAAATTCGGAGTTCAAAGTTTATCAAACATTCAACATTTTTTTGATATATTTCTAACTGAATTTTCAGTATTCAAGAAATAGTCTAGCGTGACGTCACGGTGTTTTAGAACATCAAAATGTTATAGCCATTTTTGAGTTTTTTTTTTAAATAGTCGCACTTTTTCATTTTTTTTAAATTAGTGCACATGTTTGCCCACATCTGAAAAAAATATTTTTGCTTTTTTGAACTTTGTTGATACGACCCTTAGTTGCTGAGATATTGCCATGCAAAGGTTTAAAAAGCAGTAAAATTGATGTGTTCTAAGTCTCACCCAAACAAGCCACCATTTTCTAACGACGATATCTCAGCAACTTATGGTCCGATTTTCAATGTTAAAATATGAAACATTCGTGACATTTTCCGATCTTTTCGAAAAAAATATTTTCATTTTTTTTTTCAAATCAAGACTAACATTTCAAAAGGGCCAAACATTCAATATAACGCCTTAGGTCTATATCCATACCTACAATTTTGCCGAAGATACCAAATCGATCAAGAAATTCCTTGAAAATGTACAGATTTTTGAATTTTCATACATTATTTTTGTATGGACAGCTGCCAAATTTGTATGGAAAGTAATATGGACAAACTTATGATGAAAAATGGATTCTTTGGGCATTTCAGTCGGATTAAAAATACAAAAATTAAAATTAAAAAAAAAGATCTCTTTCATAGAGAACTGCTCTATTTTTACAATCAAATTAATGCAGGATAAGGTTAATAGCTTGGACAGTTTTGGAATAAGAAGACTAAAGAGCAATTCCATGTCAAATAGGGAATCGGTTGTACCCGACCCTCTCCGATTTCAATGAAACTTTGTAGACATGTTATCCTAGGCATATATAAGCCATTTTTGTGTATATGGAGCCAGTTACACTCGATAATGACATTTGAGAAGGGCGTATGTGTTTTGAATATTTTTGTATTTCGTAATTTAAATATTGCTGTATCTCGTAGCTGTTGCATCGTATCAAAAAGTGGTCAGAAACAAACTTGTAGGAAATTTGACGGGCTTTCCGAAAAAAATACACTGAAAGAAAAAAACACTCCACTTTTATGAGATTTTTTGATTTTTAAGTTTAAAAGTTAAATTTGAGGGTGAGACAACGTTTTTTTTCATTAATTTTTTTGTGAAAATAGCCTAAGATGTTACAAAAAGCCTCACGAAAAATGCAGGATGGAGCAACTCACCTAAAAAAATACAAAAATCATTTACTTAAACTGTTTTTGTTGAAAAGTGCTCTAAACGTCAAAATTTTCAAAAACCGAACACGAGAGTCGATTTTCTAGACAATTTTACATAAAAGTCACCATATTGACCATTGTCCTAAGTCCAATCCTTGTAATGTCACAACGGTTTTAAAAATAAAAATGATGAAAAAATAGGATTTTTGATTGTTTTTGGCGATTTCTATGTGACAGACTTGATTTTTCAGTCTCGAAAATATTTTTACCGGAAAGCTCGTCCAATTTTCCATAAGTTTGTCTTTGACCATATTTCAATTGGATGTATGGGCTTACAGATATAAGCTAATTACATTGCTCATAACTGAAAACATAATATTTTTTCAGTGTAGCATAGTAATCTGGATAGTAAATAAGCATATATCTGTAAGCCCTTACATCCAATTGAAATGTGGTCAAAGACAAACTTACAGGAAATTGGACGAGCTTTTCGGTAAAAGTATTTTCGAGACTAAAAAATCAAGTCTGTCATATAGAAATTGCCAAAAACCATCAAAAAACCTATTTTTTCAACATTTTTATTTTTAAAACCGCTGTAACTTTACAAGGATTGGACTTAGGACAATGGTCAATATGGTGTTTTTTATGTAAAATTGTCTGGAGAATCGACTCTAGTGTTTGGATTTTGAAAATTTTGATGTTTTGAGCACTTTTGAAAAAAAAAACAGTTTCAGTAAATGATTTTTGTATTTTTTTAGATAAGTTGCTCCATCCTGCATTTTTCGTGAGTCTTATTGTAACATCTTAGGCTATTTTTACAAAAAATTTGAACGAAAAAAATCGTGGGCTCACCGTCAAATTTGACTTTTAAACTTAAAAATCAAAAAATCTCATAAAAGTGGAGCGTTTTTTTCTTTCAGTGTATTTTTTCGGAAAGCCCGTCAAATTTCCTAAAAGTTTGTTTCTGACCACTTTTTGATACGATGCAACGAGATACAGCAATATTTAAATTACGAAATACAAAAATATTGAAAACACGTACGCCCTTCTCAAATGTCATTATCGAGTGTAACTGGCTCCATATACACAAAAATGGCTTATATATGCCTAGGATAACATGTCTACAAAGTTTCATTGAAATCGGAGAGGGTCGAGAAAAATGTTCTTAAAAAATTCTTGTTTTGGGCTGGAATTGCTCTAAAACTTTCTTGGTTGCTGTTCACCCTTAAGCCATCTAAAAACAACTATCATTGTTTAGATTTAAGTGTAAATTATCAGTTATTATTATTCTTTGAATTTAAGCTTGAAAAACATAACAAATATAATGAAAACATAGATTTTATGACTGTTTAAGAAAAATTCCGTGCATTCTCGGGAATAAAAAAAAATCCCGTTTCCCGGGAAATTCGACACCTGGGAAAATTGGACGCCCTACTTCAGAAATATTTTTTTATTTACTTTTTATCTCATAAATTTGATTCTCAGAGCACACATCTTTTAAGTTTCAGTTAAAAAAAAACTAACTTAATCCACCTATGTGGTTGGAGCCTTCCTCAATTATTACCAACAATGGCTGATATGATGGAATTGTACAAAAATTTCATCTATTTTTTAGATCCGGAATAAAAAAGTACATAAATATAACTTAAGTGGCCATACCTCGAGACTGGGTTGCCAGATCATCAATATTTTGGACTCGTTGGAAAGATCTTTTGATAACCTAACCAACGATGGGTGGGATGGTGGATTCGGACATAGTTTACATACATTTAAGTGAGATCTGACATCCAAAAAATATATCAATATCACCTAAGTGTACATATCTCGAGACAGGGTTGCCAGATCTTCAATGTTTTGGACTCGTTGAAAAATTCTTTTGATAACCTAACCAACGATTAGTTGAATGGTGGACCCGGACATAGTTTACATACATTTATGTGAGATCCGGCATCCAAAAAGTACATAAATATCACTTAAGTGGCCATATCTCGAGACAGGGTTGCCAGATCTTCAATGTGTTAGCCTCGTTGGAAAGGTCTTTTGATAACCTAACCAACGATGGGTCGGATGATGGACCCGGACATAGTTTACATACATTTAAGTGAGATCTGGATATATGTGAAAACACATTTTTTTACATAACTTTTGAACTACTTATCGAAACTTCAATCTGTACAAAACTCGATCTATGGGACCCTAAACCAAGTCGAATGCAACAAGTTCGGGTCATATCGGTTCAGCCAGTGCCGAGAAACGTGAGCTAGTTTGTTGGTCACATACATACATACACACACACACATACACACACACATACACACACACATACACACAGACATTTGTTCAGTTTTTGATTCTGAGTCGATATGTATACATGAAGGTGGGTCTACGACGTTTTTATACAAAGTTCATTTTTAGAGCAGGATTATAGCCTTACCTCAGTGAGGAAGGCAAAAAAATCACAAACATCTACGAAGTGCATGATGATGCAAAAGGGAATTGAACACTTTGTTCGTGGTTCCCATTTTCATGAACGCTTGTTTACGATTTTGGGAACTCTTTTTTCTCCGTGTGCTGTATGAGTTGGCGGAAAATTACCCGTATACAGTATGGCCCATAAAAAAATGCGACATTGTTATTAGGTGAATATCGGGCCTGTATTGACTATTTATGATGTCTGTAGCATGTGTTCATGTTAAATAGGTTCCAAACAAACAAATAAGCATTGAAAACGTATTCTTTAGCTTTAAAAAATGTCACAGCATATTTAAACTTTAAATTCTCCAATTTGTTTTCAGCCCAGGCCATATAAAGAAAAAAATGATTTTTCTATGTTGTTCGTTCTGAAGAGCCACCTGTGAATTTTTGTATGGATTAAAAAGTAAACAGCCTTCACGGTTACTGTTTTTGAGAGTTTTAACAATTAATTACACTTATTTTTACGCATTCTATTAACCCTTTATACTAAAACAGTGAACTTTTAAAAAATATCCCGAATCTTAAAGTATTTCAATTTTTTTAAGTTTTTGGAGCCTGCAATGATTTCTAATCTAATCTAATCTAATCTAATCAGACTCTAGCGCAGCCAATCTTTCGAAGGGATCCTGGAGAGTGCCTTAGGTTAGATGACGCCTAGCACTCTTCTTGTCATTTATTAACATTTGAAGTGCGCCATTGCATCGGAATGCATTGAAACATCACAAGCGTTAAAGCAGCCAAGCCTACTGCGTAAAGCCGTATCGCAAAGATGACTCGTAATTGGGTTGAGTTTGAGCACTGAGTCTTCGAACAACAACACAATTCTGAATCGACATGGGAGGGAGAAGCGTGGGGACACACCAACATACGCTCCGAGATTTTTTGGTTGTATTCGTTGGGAGCACCATGCTAAGAAGGTTTGGCACTCCGGGACCCTCTGGGATGGGACACTGTATTTCCACGAATGCCCTGGACACTATCTGCCGTGGTTATAGCGCCACAACTCGCTCTTAAGTTTTTGGAGCCTGAAAAAAAAATAATGTAACAAATGATGGTAACTGACTCTAACAGATGCCCTGATATCCCAAGTAACATTTTTTTTCCAGGAGTTCTACAAGAGCTCTTCAAGATAGCTACAGCATAGCAGTTTGGACCGCGGTAGGATAAAATTCTCTTCAAAACTTCTTCAGGAGTTTGGAAGAGTACTTAAAGAGAGTTTTATCCTACCGCGGTCCAATCTGCTATGCTGTAGCTATCTGAAAGAGCTCTTGTAGAACTCCTGGAAAAAAATGTTACTTGAGATGACTTTTAACAGTATAGAGTCGTAGGGCACCCTTAAGAGCCATCGACATAGGTTTTAAGTTATTAATTTATTTTGACCGGATCACTGAAGATGATAGCCCAAATGGCATGTTTTTTTAAATGACTAATTTTATCACCAAATTTCCAATTTTTTGTGAAAATATGCACATGTCGCATTTTTTATGGACCATGAAAAAGTACCCAAATGTTAAAATTGTTATAATTCTCCTTTTGTATTTGAGCATAATTTTAGTTTCATTCGACCCAATGTCTCCTCCCCTCCTTAGGCGTATGATTGGATCAATGTTTAAACGATTAGCATTTAAGGCGCCAACTCAAATAGCAGTTGCCCCGACCCCTCTTCGATTTGCGTGAAACTTTATCCTGAGGGGAAACTTTTGTCCCTGATCACGAATCTGAGGTCCGCTTTTTGATTTCTTGTGACGGAGGGACGGTACGATCTCTTTCATTTTGAACATGCGAAAAAAGAGGAGTTTTTTCAATAATTTGCAGCTTAAAACGGTTATTAGATAGGATTTTAGTGTCAAAGGGACTTTTTTTTTGTAAAATTAGACGCCCGATTTAATGGCATACTCAGAATTATATATATTATATATTCAAAAATCAGCAAATAGTGACTCAAAAATGGTTAAAATCAAAAAACTAAAAACCAAAATAAAAATCAAGTTTGTTCGTGAAGTACTCACATTGCATTTCAACCTAGCAAGGAAGCTAAAAGAATGACAAATAGCTTAACTAGCATTAGTAAAAAACCAATGCTGGAGGAGTAGCACACCTTTCCAGCTTTACCGTCACCTAGCCCGAGAAAGGGATGTGCGCACTTTATTCGCAATATCCTGTCGCACTTTGATAAGCAGCAGCTCGTCTTTCTTCCCTGCTGCCCTGAGACTGCAAGAAAAATGTTATTTTTATTGAGTATAATGGAATTTGCATTATTCATTCAGCACCGTGTTGACAGCCACCATTCACAGGGGGATGTCATCTTGGTGGGTCGGGATGGCAGCGGGAGGACATCCAGGACGATAAAAATGGCATCGTTTCTTGTTGACAACGATGACGACTCGTCTACGCCAATCCCATCCTTTTGAGCCATGACTAACGACATAAGTAAGTGGCGGAGCGAGCTCCACAGTATTCTGCTTCAGTTCTTCCAAGTCGTTGTCTGGATGTCGCAGAACGATGAAATCCTAGAGTCGTCTAAGAGTGGATAGTGCACGCGTTCGAACTGAAATTAAGATTTGAGCGTGACAAACCATGATTTGCCGGAGCTTGCTGAAGGAAGAATCACATGCGCAGACACTTTGGTGGAACGGAACTGTGCTGCCGTTTGATGAATGACTGTCTTCGCGCGGTTTTGGGGGATTTCGAGTGGAATGATGCCATGCTATTCTTTCTGAACGACAGAGCAAAGCATCAGCGCTCGGCAAAAGCAGTAGTATCGATGAGGTCCCAGAACGACTTTATCGCGTTGTTTTTCAGAATCATATACACGGATAGAAAATGCCAGCCAAATATCTAGAGCATTTTTAAACGTTTTTAGAATAATTTAAATTTGTAAAAATATATAAAGGCTGTAAATTGTTTCAATCGCAATCTGCCATACTTTTATAATTAACACAAATTTGTACGTAGAAGAATCATTCAGAAAGTGGCCAAAACACTGAAAAAGAAATCGGGACCCGTGGTGTAGGGGTAAGCGTGGTTGCCTCTCACCCAGTCGGCCTGGGTTCGATCTGAGAAGATCCCGGTGGCATTTTTCGAAATGAGATTTGTCTGATCACGCCTTCCGTCGGACGGGGAAGTAAATGTTGGCACCCCGGTCTACCCTAGAGGTTAGGTCGTTAGCTCAGTCCTGGTGTATAGAAGTCGTCTCTTTGGGCCCTGTCTCGGTGGAGTCGCTGATAGGCAGTTGGACTTACAATCCAAATGTTGTCTGTTCGAATCCCGGAGCGGATGGAAGCTAAGGTGTGGAAAAAAGGTTTGCAATTGCTTCAACAATAAAGTCTCCGGACGTTGTTTCGAGTAGGAATCTTGTCATCAAGAACGCCAAATAATGGTGTAATGTTATAACTCAAAACTTGACCTGTTCCCATTTCCGAGTCAATGTATTTACATTAATTCACAAATTTTATAATTTAAATATTTATTCAATACTAAAAATGTTTTGTCTTCTTATTGAATACCAATTTTGACACAAAAACTTTAATAAAATATTAATTAAGAGCGGGTTCACGAGCAAAGCATACCCATCTCGCATCGACCTCAGCAATCTGCCTGGCATCTGGCCAAAATATGAGCACTCCAGGTCAATCGGGAAACAAAGTTTGAAGGTTCAAAAACGTCAAAAATCTTTAAAAGGCTTTGACTTAGGCAAAATTCAATTTAATTTCAAAATTCCAAATGCATCTGAAAGGGCTTCAAAATGCAACAAAATTCAGGGAGAAACAGCCCAATTGGTTAAATCTAAAGTGAGTTATTGGCATTTCAGTGAAAAAATAGCATAATTTTAAAACTCAAATAAATCTGAGACTAAGAACGCTTTGGGTAAGGCAGTTTATATTAAATAGACACTTTTACTTTTAGTGATTTTTTCGGTTGTAAATTTTTGCTCGGGGGACCCCTTAGATCAAATTTTCCGGTGATAATTTCATCATATTCGTGTTCCTGAGACAACTTCACAATAGAAACATTTACAAAAATGTTAAAATTCATCCATTTGAAGCCTTTATAAAATAAAAGTAAAAAAAAATCTTCAATTCACATTTATTGAAAATCAAGTTCATTTCCAAGGAAACTAGATGATACCAGATAAAAGCAACTTCTTATGTATTTTTTTTAACTTTCATTTTTTAAAGGGCTGAAATGGATAAAAATAAACATTTTTATGCATGTTTCTATTGTGAAATTGTCACAGGAAAACGAATATGATGAAATTATCACCAGAAAATGGGATCTAAGCGGACACCCGAGCAAAAATTTACAACCAAAAAATTCACTAAAAGTAAAAGAGTCCATTTAATATGTTAAACTGCCTTATCCAAAGCGTTCTTAGTCTCAGATGGTAGTCCCAGATGTCCCCTTTAAGTTGCAGATCGAACCAAGTTGATATCTGGATGGATTACTTTTTTATTTGAGTTCTTAAATTATGCTATTTTTTCACTGAAATGCCAATAACTCCCTTTAGATTTAACCAATTAGGATGCTTCTCTCTGAATTTTGTTGCATTTTTAAGCCCTTTCAGATGCATTTGGAATTTTGAAATTAAATTGAATTTTGCCTAAGTTATAGCCTTTTTAAGATTTTTAACTTTTTTGAACCTTCACTGATTATAACTGATTTAAAACCAAAATCTTATTTTGGTTGCTCCGATTTCATAGTGGTCATTAAGTTCTACAGTATTTTTCTACATTGATTTTTATTATCTTCTTTTCACTGTTCAAAAAATATTCTGGTTAAGAAAAATGAAAAACTCACAAAAATAATACAGAAATGAAAACAAACTGAGCTTCTGAAAACTTCATTCAAAATTCCTCAGAAAATCCGTACACTTAGCCGATGTGACCGAATGATTAAGCAAATACTGTTAAGAAATTATTTACACATATTCTTTAAATAAACTGAACCGATGTTAAAAAATCAAATTTTTTTTCACACTAATTCACAAGCTTTTGATTAGGCATTGTTTCCATTCCGTCAAACTTTTTTTACTGGGCAAATTTGTTTTGTGAAGAATTTAAAAATAACAATTGATTACCAACTTTTAACTAAAGCAAACTAGGAAAACAACTCAAAACGTTAAATTTAAATTGAATTGACAAATATATTAAAAGGCTACATGAATTATCCTTAAAAATCTGTTTGCAGCAATTCCTGACGAAAAGCATGATTCAATAAAAAAGTTCTCCGATGGGCTCAATTTTTTTCTGTGGGTTCCTTGACCGAAATTATTAGACCTGTATTTTTTTTTTGTTTGGCCATAAGAGTGACATACACCGTGTAAGGGTGGTTCGAAAATGGCAATTTTCGTCGATTTAAAATTAATCATAACTCCACACCATTTCAACCGATTTTTGGGTAGGGTTATTTTAAAAATCCTTTTAATTTCATTGAATTGAAATTATGAAATTCTTGTTTGTATTTTAAATTTAAAAATTTTTTGCACAAAAAATGTCGATAGAATTTCCAGCTCTTCAATATCGTTGGCTTTAGGTTTTGTTCGACTATTACGTTCTGAGATTTTCGAAATTTTTGTACTCTTTTTCACGGACGTAATTTTCGAACGAGCCCTTATTTGGATTAGTTTTCCAAACACCTTTTTTAACATATACAGTCGACTCTCTAGTTGTGAGTTGGGTGGTGACGCGCGTTCAATTATGTGGCATTGTGTGTGAAAAGAAGAGAATTTTTTTTCGTGTTTCATCCTGGTTGGCTTGCCCACAAGCAGAAGAAAATCAGTTCAATTAGTTGGGTGGTGACGCGCGGTCAATTATGTGGCATTGTGTGTGAAAAGAAGAGAATTTTTTTTCGTGTTTTATCCTGGTTGGCTTGCCCACAAGCAGAAGAAAATCAGTTCAATTTGTTGGGTGGTGACGCGCGGTCAATTATGTGGCATTGTGTGTGAAAAGAAAAGAATTTTATTTCGTGTTTCATCCTGATTGGCTTGCTCAAGTCCTTCCTACATCATCGTTGATCGGGAGGCACGACGTCGTGTGAATTGTTGCATTAAAATAAGTTTAAGTATTACTGTAAATGACTGTTAAAAGTTCTTCCTATATCATCAATGTCGTCTGGGTAATCGTGATGAAAAATTACATTTATTCAGTATTTAAATACCTGTGCGCGAGTGTTTTGGTGTGCTAATTAGAAAGACCTTCCCATAGCATCGTTGCTCGGAAGGCTCGCCGACGGGTTTGTTATGAAAGTCCTCCCCATAGCATCGTAGCTCGGGAGGCATCGAAAAGCCAATACCTTATCCTACTAACCCAAAAAATATTAATCACGTGATGCTTGAAGGAGATGCTGTGGATTCAACGGTCTCAAGCGGTATCAACAAGTATATAGCGAAAAACTATGTGCTTGATGAGTCTGCAACTTCAACTATCGGACTAACATTCCTCCCTTTCGTTGAACTGCAGGCTTCTTGGGAGGGCGCCGGTATTGACTAATAAAGTCGGGGTCTTCAGGGGTTAAACAGTGAACGGATGGTTGGCTCCCACTGATCATTTTTGATTCATTGTTTAACTTCAGCTGATCTGTCAATAACGGAGTAGCAGCTCATTGGCAGTCAACCATGCTCATGCTCATGCTCATGCTCATACAGTCGACTCTCTACACCCAACCGGCGGTCGCATGATTTTGATGCATGGCAGCATGAAAGTATATCAGAATCTGCATGAAAACTGTCCTCATGCATTTTTTGCGATATAGGGGTATGACATTTTTGCCCGTTACCTACAATTATCGACATTACCGACGGCAGATTGATTGTATTGCAGAAAAAAAAACCTTAACAGAACGAGGATTGAACCATCATCTTCTAGGTTGCTGATCCGACACGCTACCACCGCGCCATGGACGCTTGATGAAATGAGAGTGAAAGAGCATTAACATATTCTTCTCTTTGGAGTGTTGCTCGGGGACGCGCCAGCATTCTATGTGTTGGTGAGAACTGCAGATCGCTGACGTGTTTACGCGCGGGCAAAAATGATCTATGGGCTTGCTGCAAAAAATGTAATAAAATATAACATTTTCTGCAGCATATTCACTGTTGCAGATTTTGAGATATATTTTTCGTTTGGGTGTAGTTGTCAATATCCAAGGAACCGTCGAGGAAGAGAATCATCAGTTTACAGAACGATGCAAAATGAAGACTCGATTGAAAATATGTTTTTCTTGGTACCCGGCTATGGGAGAGAATCATGGCAACGTCTAGCAAACAAAAACAAACTAATGTCAAACACCCTTCAAAGCTTCGTTTCGCAAAGAAAAATGTCTATGCAAGCCATGAGATAGTGACAATATTGACAACCGGAAGAGATTTTTAAAGCAAACAGAATCCAAGGGACCGTCAAGGAAGAGATCGTTCAAGCAAGAGAAAATATCGAGGAATAAAGCCAATCGAAGTATGCAGTTTGAAGGGACTGAAAAATTCATCGATAGATGGAGCAATATTGATATCGAGAAGATCGACAGCCAGAGAGTCGACTGTATAACATGATGGCTTTTCTTACACAAGCCATCCCAGCCGATCCACACAGTATTCGGGTGCAATTACTTTGACCTCCCGAAGTGCCTAAGTTGGACTCTGAAGTGGAGTCGCTAAATCTCCAGATGCCGGAGTCGGCGCTGGAGTCATAACTGAACTGAGACATCCAAATTACAAAAATAATCAATTTTCCTCCGTGTCATTGCCCCTGCTTAGCAGCTCCATAAACAGTTCGGAGGAGTTATTTTTACAACGCCAGCAGTACATGACATAAATTGTCATTATTTGTGACGTTTTATTTTGCTTGTGTGTGTTATCTACTCTTGCAGTTGCGAGGAGATATGGCGACCAACCCGCATAGAACACAGTCATTTTTTTTTTTGTCACGGGGTTGGTGGAGCAGGACAGCCCGACCATGGGGATCGCAGGACCGAGAGCAAAACCCAAGGACCATAGATTCACGTTGAAAGACGCGAGAGAAACTAATCCCCGGTGCTGTCACGGAGCAGATTACATTATGCTGGTGGTGGTTTTTGTTTTCCTAGGTTTACGAGCTCTGTTTTCCCGTCGTTGGTGTTGTAGCACTCATCAATGTGAAAGATTGAGTAAACATAAGCTCTCTGACAATTGGTTGAAATTTGATGGAAGCATTAAAGTTTTCAGTACAGATCATTTCCTTACTGAATCAATGTTTAGAATTTTTGAACTTTTAAGGAAATTTTTGACACTAAAGCACATATTTTCCAATTCAAATCATTTTTTTTTCACTTTAAATTCTCTAACTGGAAATATTCTGTAAAAAAAATCGATCACTTCATGAAGTTGGCTTCCTTCCTTTCAAAGTGATCCATGGAAATAGTTTCTTGAGCAAAGTATGTCAGCAAAGCTATCTTCATTTGCTCTCTCAAAGCTTTCAATCCTCAATTCCACGTAAAGCTCTTTGCACCCGACTTGTTATTTGACAACATGCACCGTTAGGTCAATGAAAGTAGTACCTAGTTGTCAACATCATTGCATTGGTAGTCAGCAAGCAGTAGCTGAAAAGTTTGCCCCCTCCCACAACACACCCACACACTTACGCTTGCATATAAATAAGCCATGAATTTTAAAGCACCGAGCTTTTTGCATAAAAGCTCTGGAAATGCAGCGAAGCGATCGGTAACGATGTACGACCGACCAACCGACCTCCTTCTTCGTCAGGCAAGCTGTGTGGGGGTGGAAGTAAATCGTTCAATTGCAAGATGACACACAGTGATAATTGCAGAGAGTGCTTCTTGCACTTCGAGAGGTTGAGAGAATGTACCGTGAAGTGGGGGTGCATTATGGTCACGATCGTGGGTTAATCCGTCCATAAATTATTAACAAGCAACCATTTTACTTCAAACTTAAAATTTTGCAATTATTTCACACTCAAACAGTCAAAATGATTAAAATAACTCAGCCCAACGGTTCTCCCTGAACCACTCGGTTTGATTGCATCTCATTATGCCTGCAAATGCATCCTATTGCATCTTAATGAGTGCGGTTTGTACCTGCCGTTTGGCATTCACACCCAATTAGGGACGATCCAGACACTCCTCCTGATCAGGATTTGTGCTAACGATATGATGGATTAAGGGCGGTCCGGGTACTTTGCAAGCAATCACCTTTGAATTAATTTGACATTCTACTGCAGCGCGTCGACATAAAACCGTTTAATTTGAAGTAAATGTCAACGTCTGCATAAAACCTTTCGAGACGCGAAAAACTCCGACAGTAAAAAAAAGTGAATGAATGCAACCTGAATATCAAACACACACACATCACACGCCACCATTGCTCCTTAAAAACAACTTAGCAGCAGTACAAGCCAGCCAAAGTCCATGAAACTGCAATCAGCGCGCAAAGTGTTCGCCTAGGGAAAACGAAAATGACTCGAACGTGTCATTTTACGAGCCACGAACCAAAGTACCTTCCCCCGGGGTGGACAGTTAAAACTGGTCTGTCTGTGTGTTTTGCTCTTTATTTGTGGTGACGTTTGCGATTCCACCACCTCCGGTGGCACTGCTGAATGGATGAGCTAATGCGGCCAAACTGAGCTGGGTGAATTTTGTGATGATGTGTGCATGACATCGAGTAAACAAAGTGTGGTTCTGGTTCTGGAACTGGAAATCAGTACGCATTATTGTTAATCAGTTGGACTATTTTTACTTGTTGCCGATCTTAGAAGTGGTTATGAAATAAAAAAAACCTCCAACAATTATTGTAGATGTTGTAAATGCATGAAATTCGGTATCCCAAGAAAAAAAAATTCTGATCGATTATCTGTCTTCGAAAAGGTTGTATGTTGTGTTGTAAGACTTTTTGGAAGAAATAGGTACACGGAAAAAAAAGTTTTTTTTTTAACTTTTGAGTAGTTCTCTCAGATTTCAGTCATTCGATTTTTTTGTATTTTTTAATCCGACTGAAACTTTTTTGGTGCCTTCGGTATGCCCATAGAAGCCATTTTGCATCATTAGTTTGTCCATATAATTTTCCATACAAATTTGGCAGCTGGCCATACAAAAATGATGTATGAAAATTCAAAAATCTGTATCTTTTAAAGAAATTTTTGATCGATTTGGTGTTTTCAGCAAAGTTGTAGGTATGGATACGAACTACACTGGAAAAAAATAATACACGGTGATTTTTTATTGAATTTCTGGCACAAAATCTTGATTTGCAAAAAAAAACACTATTTTAATTTTTTTTTATTTCTTGATATGTTTAAGAGGACATAAAATGCCAATATTTCAGAAATTTCCAGGTTGTGCAAAAAATCTTTGAGCGAGTTATGCATTTTTTAATCAATACTGATTTTTTCAAAAAATCGAAAAATTGGTCGCAAAAAATTTTCAACTTCATTTTTTGATGTAAAATCAAATTTGCAATCAAAAAGTACCGTAGTGAAATTTTGATAAAGTGCACCGTTTTCAAGTTAAATCCATTTTAGGTGACTTTTTTGAAAATAGTCGCAGTTTCTCATTTTTTTAATTCAGTGCACATGTTTGTCCACTTTAGAAAAAAATATTTTTGAAAAGTTGAGAAAATTCTCTATATTTTGCCTTTTTTGGACTTTGTTGATACGACCCTTAGTTGCTGAGATATTGCCATGCAAAGGTTTAAAAACAGGAAAATTTATGTTTGCTAAGTCTCACCCAAACAACACACCATTTTCTAATATCAATATCTCAAACGATATGGTCCGATTGACAATGTTAATATATGAAACATTCGTGAAATTTTTCAAGAGTAAGCAAACATGTGCACTAATTTAAAAAAATGAAAAACTGCGACTATTTTCAAAAAAGTCACCTAAAATGGATTTAACTTGAAAACGGTGCACTTAATCAAAATTTCACTGGAGTACTTTTTGATTGCAAATTTAATTTACATCAAAAAATAAAGTTGAAAATTTTTTGCGACCGATTTTTCGATTTTTTGGAAAAATCAGTATTGATTCAAAAATGCATAACTCGCTCAAAGATTTTATGCACAACCTGGACATTTCTGAAAAGTTGGCATTTGATGTCCTCTAAAACAAATCAAAATATAAAAAAAAATTAAAAATAGTGTTTTTTTGCAAATCAAGTTTAAGAGATAAAAAGTTAAATAAAAAATCACCAATTTTTTTTACCGTGTATCATTTTTTCCAGTGTAGTCCATACCCATACCTACAAATTTGCCGAAGACACCAAATCGATCAAAAAATTCCTTCAAAAGATACAGGTTTTTGAATTTTCATACATCATTTTTGTATGGCCAGCTGCCAAATTTGTATGGAAAATTATATGGACAAACTAACGATGCAAAATGGCTTCTATGGGCATACCGAAGGCGCCAAAAAAGTTTCAGTCGGATTTAAAAATACAAAAATTTAAATTTAAGAAAAAAGACAGATTTCGTAGAGATTTGCTCTTTTGTCACTTAAGGTTGAATACTCAACTTTAATCTTTATTTTTTTAATTTTTAATCCATATTCAATCTTTTAATTGAATCTTTATTCTTTATTTTTTTAAAGACATTATTTCAGTCAATGTGCATACTGATGAAAAATCTGGTTCCGGAGATATTTTTTTTTTGCGGAAATAGTATGATATGTATTGTATATTTTACATTTTTTAGAATAACATTCTTAAGTTATAGCTTCTGATGGGGATTTTATATATTATGAGTACTGACACGTTCTCTAGTGACAAAAACGACCCATTTTGGCTAACTGGTTGACAGTTTAAATAAAAAATAAAAAATATATAAATGGAAAAAAAAAACAAAAATAAAAGCAATATAAATTTGAAAGTAACAATTATTAAAAGTTCAATAAAAAGGCAGCATTTGTAAGAAATAAAAAAAATTATAATATTCAATGAATAAATAAAACAATAAAAATTTAAAAATAACAATTAAAAAATATTTAATTGTATGAAACTCCGTTACAACGTCACGTAGTCATCGATGTTCGAAATGAAAAGTTCAACTGAAATTTGTTTTTCCTTGATCACTACCTCTAGAATTCAATTTATCATCCGAATCTGTAATAATATTTATTTTTTGGAATGGTTATGATATCATCCGAAACAAAGTACGTCAAAAATTGTCGTGACGTTGCAATGTCCGAATGTGTCAATGCTTCTTTAAAGAAAAGCACCTCTGAACTACAATTTTTTCTCTGAGACTTTGAAAATTGTACATTTAGTTTCTGAGATAGAGCCTTGCTTACAATTAGAATTGATAAAAATTACTTTCTATAAGTGTCGCCTGGAAATCATTAATTCGATTTTCAATTATAAAAGTTAGGATTTTTGTGAAATTTTCTTATATTTCCAATAAAACTTATTTAAAAATAGCAAAAAAAGCAAGATAATTTTCCTCATTTGTTTTTTTTAACCTAATTAAGTCCAAATAATTTGATTTGGAAAATTGTCCAATTGATCATGAAAACGATGTCTCTTATCAAAAAATTTAGGAAGTTTTGATGATATAAAGCAGTAGTGCTCAGCCGGTTAAAACTTGCGGGCCAATTTGGCAACTTGTCGTAGTATCGCGGGCCGCATGTAAACACAATACAAAAATTATTGAAACTTGTAAAATTTTATTAGTTTGATAGTTGAATTGCATTGCACGACTTTTTCATTTAATTTTCAAATGTTATTACATGTTTCCGTATTTTCCAATTTCCGCAAAATACATTTTTACCTTCTCATGAAACTTTCTACTTAAAAATTTATTTCTTTGCATAAAATTTTAAGACTTTTTGAAAATTAAAAAATTACCACCTAATTTTATAAATATATTGGGATTGAACTTTCTTTTTGGCTTTAAACAATGGAACTCAATAATTCAGAAGCATATTTTTTCGTCTTAATTAAAAAAAACCTACAATAGGTTTATTTTTGCAATGTAAAAGAGCAGCCGTGGCTGACTGGTTACGGTGTTCGCTTTGTAAACGAATGGTCCTGGGTTCGATGCCCCTCTGCCCCCAACGAGAAAGTTTAGAAATACTGAAAAAGAACGAAAAATCAAAAGTCGCTAGAGGTGGGATTCGATCCCCCGTCCTTTGGATTGGTAAGCAAAAATACTAACCACTAGGCCCCACAGAAAAAAAAAATCATGGTAATATTACATCTGGGAAGGAGTACATCTTTTATGTCAGAAAAAAGGTTTAATTTTACCTCTGGAAATGTGTAATTTTACCACTTTTCTGGTCTAATGTCACTTTTTCAGTCTAAATTGAGGTAAATTTACATCAGAAAAGAGGTAATATTCAACCTTCCAAAATTACAGCTTCCAAATTTACATTATTTTTTGCTGTGCATCACGGCTTGGTGAGCAAGTACTGGAATTAGGAATACTGTTACTATCAACTATATACACGCTGGGTCCTTGACCATTTGACAAGGGTTCGGAAATTCTAAATAACGTTTGAATCCGATTGGTGCAAACGTTCTTCAGGGCGGGGCTTGTCGATAAAGCTGAAGTACCTCGCGCTCGGCTAGCCAGCGTAGAAATGGGTCACCGAAGCTCGGCAGAGCTAACACCCTCCAAATGCCTATGCGAGTTATTTGCATGTATAGAGTGTTAATCTAAAATTACATGGAAACAACTCAATTTGTAAGAAGTGGCCGCGTGGTCCCGTTTGGTTGGATGCACACACACACACACAACAGTTTTTTTTGCAATGTCGTATTTCGAAAAATTTGCGTTTATTTGTCAATTCAGATTTATTATTTTTTCTAAATCATTATAACCTGGTTGGACGAATACAAAATAGATGAATGATTTACGTATATCATTATTAAACAAGTAGTTAGAAAAAAAAGTTAACATAACAATAACAAATTGTAATACTACGATTGCTTTTAGAAAATGATTGGATATTTTGTTTTGCGAAAAATATGTCATACAAACTCGCATATAAATTTAAAAAAAAAACTCACAAATAAACACATTATTATTCAACTGATTTGAAGATTTTTATCACATCTTATCTTTTCTTAATATTCTAACAAAGATTAGAATACATGAACACAATAAAATTGAAATAAAATATATTTTTATAATATAATAAGTACATTTATTATTATTTATTTGTTTTTTGTCCGGATAATAAAATTGAACATGAAAATGTTGATTCAAAATTCATACTTAATTCTTTTAAAACTCAATTTTCTATGAAGATTTATGTCAAGCAAATATAAAAGTGCATCAATTCCAAATATGTCGTTGAATTCATTAGACCATGTGATGTTACATTCTTTTTTTAAAAATTGTAATTTTGTGATGTAATAAGTTATTATAAGTTCAATAAAAAGGTCCTACTGTTTCAGCATTTGCGTTTCAAATAATACGCAAATAAATTGCAAATTTTCAATGTGAAATTTGCCGAAAAATTCAATATCCTCGTTGTTTCCTCGTTTTATCAAAATTTGCCTTGACCTATAATTCTTGAAATTGGTCCAGATTTGATGATTTGATTTAAATTTAATTTTGAAAATTTTCAGGAACATCCGAAGGGGAACACAGAATCCAACTTGATGTTTACAACTGTTGGACATTTTTCCGATATGAACGTCATTTAAAGTATCGTGGTTTTCAAATAAATAAAAGAAATTTTCTTCAAACACAACTATAGTAAGCATTTTTTTTTTTGCAAATTTAATGTATATTTTTTTAAATTTTTAATCATTCAATTCCTACAACTTCTAAGGTTTCATAAATCTTTTCTGAAAATGAGATAAGGCTTCATCCATAAAGTACGTCCCCCCATCCCCCCCTTTGTCACGCTTTTCCTATACATATAACATGCAATGTCACACTTGCTCAGACCCCACCCTCCCCTCCCCCTAGAGCGTGACATACTTTATGGATGACGCCTAACGATAATTCAATACTATGTCAATTCTTTATAAATATTTCAGGTATTTAATTTTGCCGTCCTCACTGAGGTAAGGCTATAATCCTGCTCGAAAATAAACTTTTGAAAAACAGCTTGTAGACCTATATTCATGTATACCTATCGACTCAGAATCGAAAACTGAACAAATGTCTGTGTGTATGTGTGTGCGTATTCCCCTTTGTGCTCAAAATTCTTGCCAAGTTTTCTCGGCACTGGCTGATCCGATTTGAGTCAAATAAGTTGCATTCGATCCGGTTTGGTGTCCCATACTGCACTATTGAATTGTTTGATGATCCGATAAGTAGTTCTAAAGTTACGTATAAAAAAGTGTCAGAGTTGCGAATCGGATCTCACATAAATGCATGTAAACTATGTCCAGACCCATCACCCGACCCATCGTTGGTTAGGTTATTAAAAGACCATTCCAACGAGTCCAAAACATTGAAGTTCTGGCAACCCGGTCTCAAGCTTTGACCACTTAAGTGATATTTATGTACTTTTTTGATGCCGGATCTCACTTAAATGTATGTAAACTACGTCCGTATCCATCATCCAACCCATCGTTGGGTAGGTAATCGAAAGACCTTTCCAATGAGTCCAAAACATTGAAGATCTGACAACGCTCAGTCTCAAGTTATGACCGCTTAAGTGACATTTGTGTATTTCTTTATTGAAAAACAAGCCTTACCTGACAAACTTCGTTCTGCCTTTTTCGTTTGTTGACGTTTTTGACTTTTTTGCTTATTCAGCCTCCTGTGATCAAAATTTGATTTTAACCTTTCCCATACAATTTGCAAATTTTCCGGAATCGGTTCTAGAGTGGCCAAAGTTGTAACTTTTTGGCGTAAGAACCTTCCTTGAACTCACGAACTTACCATACGAACCCAACGCAACAAAGAGCATCTCGATCGGACGTTCCGTGTTGTATTGATTCGCGTTCGAACAAAACCGTCGAAATTTTGTATAAGATAGATAGAATTTGTGTCCAAACCCATCATATCACCAAATGTTGGTAAAAAGTGAGGAAGGCAACAACCACATAGGTGGATTAAGTTAGTTTTTTTATCATTTTTCTCTGCATTTTTCATCAAAACTCCTTAGTGGGCCAGATTTCATAATAATTTCAAAAGCTTCCCGCGGGCCGCAGTTTGGTGACAACTGGTTTAAATAAACATATGAACACATTCATTTTGATGGTGTGAGTTGGTAGCATTACACTTATGAGTTTACCGTCGGGCCCCAATACATTTTGGTGGAACTACTCTCTTGACCCTGTATTTTGGACGTATCTCATAAAAAAAGCAAAGTTTTATGAAAATCTAAGGCGTGTTATGGCAAATGCTGTGTTAGTTGGCGAAAAATGACCCAAGCATTACACAGTTCTGGAACTTTCACTTCTCCCCAATACTACATTTTGTAATTTAAGAACGGTTCCTTCCTCCATTCCTAGACCACGAAGCTTACAAATAGGTACCGTCAGTGGGGGTGACTATGGGTCAAAAAACGATACACCTCTCGTAATTTCTTAATAACAACTACAATTAAAATAACATCAAAAATCATTTAACGTAGAATTATGTCTAGATAGTTTCCTCACATTTGCCCATAATATAGAGGAATTTGATGAATTCTACCTTTAATGACAATCGTTTGAAAATTGACCCAATCTTACCCCTCAGAGGGGATGACATTGAGTCAAATGAAACTAAAATGATGCTCGAATTCAAATATATGGTAAAAATAAGTCATCTAACAGTGTTTCTTGTTCGAGGGAATCGTATTGACATGCTACAATGTTATAAGTAAATATTTTCATACATTGAGATACTTTTCGAGCAACTCAAACAAAAACCTACCTCAACTTTAGACAACTGAAAAAATCACAGAATTTTTTCTAAGAACGAGAGTTTTTCAGCTAAGTCAGTATTTTTTATTTCCATTTAAATTTCTGAAAAGATGCATATTTTTATGGCCGCTCGGGCAAAAATCACGTGGTCACTTTGGCATTATGACCTGACACGAGAAAGGGTACCACAGTAGATACAATAAACCCTCGCCCCGTTGAACTAGTCTTATTTGTGATTTTGCCTACACCACCGTTACAATTACAAACGATTCCAGCTTTCATCACGGCTACAAGGACAACCAGTTGTCCCGTGTGACCTCGGTGGTTGTTGTCCGTGTGTGTGTGTGTGTGTGTGTGTGTGTGTGTGTGTTAAGTGATTTCACCCCCGGAACATAATCCGTTCAGCCGTAAAACAAAATGTCCAGATTGATTGAGTGCCCTCCGATGTCGAGTTCATGTGTGTACCCACGTGGGAATAGTCCACACAGAAAATTGGTTAGGGTGGCAACTCAGTTTTGGTATGCAAGTGTGTTTTTTTTTATATAAAAAAAGTATTTATTTTAAGGCAAAACACAGAATCTACCGATCATCTAATTCATCTATTAAAAAAAACTCATGATTTTACAATTGATTTCCAAGTGGCCACCCTAAAGCAAGCATTCATCAATCCTCCCCACCACGTGCTGCGGTAGATGTCCACCATACCACCCTCACCCCCGTGGAATTAAACCGCAACCACGATCCGGGACACCGAATCGTGTGCCAAATAACCGTTCCGGCAAGGCCATCCAAAATTCACGGCCGCCAATCACTCATTTATATACCGAAGAACGCGCGCGGACAGCACACGATAAGTCCCCGGGCCCGGTTGGCACAAATCAGCCCCGGAAGTCCTCGAGGGAGTTGAGCTAGAGTGTGGCCAGCAAAACCCCGAACCTGTAGCGACGGACTCCACGTGGTCATCCGCTAATACAAGTTCTACAAGCGAGCGGGCACTCTATTTGCAGCTTGGAGCTGGATTTGACTTGGTTGGATGGTTGGGTCGACCGGTTCAGTCCAATTCAGTCAGCCGCAAATAGCTCCCGATGTAGTTCGATAAAAAATTACACGAAAATCCACCGACCCATGCATAAATTATTGCCTCAAATTTGCGTTTAAAATCAATTCCACGCGGTCATTTGTTGCTGCCCCTGGTAGCAGAAGGCACCACCAGCAGTGGTCACATCGTGGATTTGGAATTTGAATGGCGGGTGGCCACGTGGAACGAGAGCTTTTGTATTTGAGGAAAGGTGAAAAGGTTTTTTTGTGTTCCAGATCTACCCACTAATTCCATTTAGTGACCACTAGTTTTTTCACCGTGATTCGCGGACATTAGATAACTCATTTACACTGGCATGTTTTACTTGGTTAAAACTAGTTTGGAGGTCCTTCTTTACGTCAGTGGGGTTACTTTAGAACAATAATGCAAAATTCAGGGGTTCGTGGTGACAGTTTTCCTAAGCGCTATGTTAAATCATAAAATCATAAAATCATAAAATCATAAAATCATAAAATCATAAAATCATAAAATCATAAAATCATAAAATCATAAAATCATAAAATCATAAAATCATAAAATCATAAAATCATAAAATCATAAAATCATAAAATCATAAAATCATAAAATCATAAAATCATAAAATCATAAAATCATAAAATCATAAGATCATAAAATCATAAAATCATAAAATCATAAAATCATAAAATCATAAAATCATAAAATCATAAAATCATAAAATCATAAAATCATAAAATCATAAAATCATAAAATCATAAAATCATAAAATCATAAAATCATAAAATCATAAAATCATAAAATCATAAAATCATAAAATCATAAAATCATAAAATCATAAAATCATAAAATCATAAAATCATAAAATCATAAAATCATAAAATCATAAAATCATAAAATCATAAAATCATAAAATCATAAAATCATAAAATCATAAAATCATAAAATCATAAAATCATAAAATCATAAAATCATAAAATCATAAAATCATAAAATCATAAAATCATAAAATCATAAAATCATAAAATCATATAATCATATAATCATACAATTGTTTTTAATTGTTCTTAAGCATCAAATCAGAGTTCGTTCATTACCGAATCCGACTAATTTCACCTCACCACTCTCGCCGGGTAGTTTCCACGGCATACCTAGTTATATGTTCTGCTCACCAATATTAATTGACATGCCGAACAGGCCGGGTTCAAATTCTCCCCTCCGGATCTCGGCCACAGTATCTGCAGTGCGTGAGTCCCATCGTGGCTTCGCCACCCTCCGCCGCTCCAACTCCTGATCAGAATCTCAATTTCCAGCGGGTCCGAAAAACAACACGCCCGCGTCCACGACGGCAACTCGTCGTGATTCGGGAGGCCAATTGCGAATGATTAAATGACGGGCGGCTTGTTAAAATTTAATAACTACGGCCTTGTTTTGGCACGAAATTTGACGACGGAGGCGTGGGGTGTGTTCGCCTTCAACGATAGAATCATGTTGAAACTGCTGTTGATGCTGCTTTTGTTCGTGTTTTCCATTTCGCGGACGTGTCTGACTGTCTGTCAACAATAATTAATATGCGATTAAAGTGTTACGCATTAAATTTGCAGCCTCGGCGGAGCGACGAAAAGGCAGCAGCGCGAGTTAGAAGTTGTGAACCCTTTTGTGCACACAAACTGCGGCACCGAAAGTGGGGTCATTTGCGAATGATGGGACGCAGTTCATTGGTCAAAATAATTAGAGCCGTATATTTTTGTTCGGTGATTAGGGTGTTTCCCAAGGCCAAGCTAGTCGACACAATAGCGTTTTTCTACAATATTTGCAAAAATAAAGAAATCTAAGACGGTTCCACATACGACGAATCCACCTGATTGGGGGCGTACCGACGCTAACACGACTGCTGCTACTGCTCAGTGTCTTGCGAACCTTCGTGGTGAACGGACACTAGAGCTGCGGTATTTTTACTACCTAAGCTCAGAGTTATTTCAAAACAAAATTCACAGTCTTTTTAAAGACTACCTGAGTTATTTTCCAAAATTCTAAATAGTCTTTTCAAGACTAACCCCACCTGAAATTTTGTTGTATTTTACAAACGAAGCCATCTTTTTAAGAGAACTTTGCTTGCAAAATGCGTCAAAACAAAGGTAAACGCAAATCTTCTGAAGATTTGGTCGTTACGTCAGTGAAGCGTTTGAACCTAAACCGGCTAACGGAAACAGAAAAAGAAAACAGCCTCTTCTGCGGTCTGATTCTGATTCTGAATGTGAGGTCAATCCTCCAATTCCATTGACAAACAGTTTCGGTGTTTTATCCGAAACTGATGACAAGGAACCTTCTCCTCGTACTGAGCCTTCTGCCGTCGAGAAACGAGTAAAGGCTCCGCCAATTGTTGTGACTTCCGTCTCCGATTTGGCCAGCTTTCGAACGCAACTGAAGAATTGCAAGGAAACTTGCAATTTGAAAGTTTCGTTCCAGCTTGGTCGAAGAGGAGAATGTCGCTTGTTGACGGAATCTTTACAAGATCACCAAACTTTTGTTGGTTATTTGAAAAACCACAAACACAATTTCTACACGTATGAGACCAAGAATGCTCGGCCATTCAAGGCGGTCCTGAAAGGTCTCTCCAACGACTTGTCGGTGGATGAGATCAAAAACGAACTTAAGGTGTTGCTTGGCTTTGCCCCATCCCAAGTAATACCGATGAAGAAAAAATCAAACGGGAATATTTCTCGCTTTGGTTTGACTTCACAATTTTATCTGATTCATTTCAACAGAAATGAAATCAACAATTTGAAACTTTTGGACAAAGTACAGTTTTTGTTCCATGTACGGGTAAAGTGGGAGCATTTTAAGAAACATGGCGGTAATGGCCAGAATCTGACCCAGTGCCGGCGTTGCCAGGCATTCGGTCACGGTACTGATCATTGCGCCATGGTTCCAAAATGCATGGTTTGCGGGGATTCTTCTCACGACAAGGACAATTGTCCCGTGAAAGAAGTCACCCAATTTAAATGTGCAAATTGTGGTGGAAATCACAAATCAAATTTCTGGGATTGCCCCATCAGAAAAAGGTTTTGGATTCTCGTGCTAAGCATCAGCCGAAATCCAAACCGAAATTTTCTCAAAGTCAGGTTGTACCTGCATCTTTAAATCAAACGTTCGTGCTGTCTCACTCGAACAATGCTAGAAATACCCCTACCGTGGAAAAGTTAGGTAACAACAATGGCATTTCTTATGCTAACGTCGTTTCGGGTTCATCCACGAATTTTAAATCCTCTACCAATCTTTCTGAAATTGGGCAGGTACCTCAAATCTCATTTGAAAATTTTTCTGCTGGCAACGCTTTGGGATCTTCTGATCTCGGCGATGTTACGTTTGAAAAATGACTTTTTGCAAAACTCACTGTTTGGTTTGATTCAAACAATGAGTAATGCTACATCCATGATGGAAGCAATCCAGATTGGATTAAAATTTGCGAATGATGTTGTTCTTACCCTGAAGTTTAATCATGGATCTAAGTAATTCCATCAATATTATGAATTTTAATGCTCGCTCTTTAAAAGCGAAAGAAAATGAATTTTTCAACTTTTTACGAGTTCATAACGTGCATGTTGCTGTTATAACCGAAACATTTTTAAAAACTGGCACTTATTTGAAAAGTGATCCAGATTATAAAGTTATAACCAATAACCGAATGAATCGAAATGGCGGTGGAGTTGCAATAGTTATCCACCGTAGTATGACTTATAGCACGTTACGTGACTTTAAGTTAAAAGTTATTGAAAGTTTGGGCATTGAACTTGAAACTTCTTTTGGGAAAATTATGATTGCAGCTGCATATTTGCCTTTCCAATGCACTGGGGAAAATAAAAATTATTTCAAAGGGGATTTGAATAAACTTACTCGGCATAGATCTCGATTTTTGATCATCGGTGATTTTAATGCCAAACACCAATCTTGGAATAATTCAAAAGTAAATTCCAATGGTAAAATTCTGTTCAGAGATTGCACTTCTGGTCTTTATTCGGTTTTATACCCGAATGGGCCAACTTGCTTTTCTTCTGTTAGAAATCCATCAACAATTGATTTGGTGTTGACAAATCAAAGTCAGTATTGTGGTCCTTTAGTGACTCATGCTGATTTTGATTCTGATCACCTCCAGTAACTTTTTCACTTTCTCATGAAGCAGTTACCAGACCCAATAGTTCTGTGTTTAATTACCACAAAGCTAATTGGGACAGGTATCAGCATCATATTGAGAATAATTTAAATCATGATTTTGTTTTAGAAACCAAAGCTGATATTGATTCAGCCTTGGAATCTTTAACTAATGCAATTTTGGATGCTAGGAATATTGCTATTCCTAAAGTCCAAGTCAAATTTGATTCTCCCATTATTGATGACGATCTTCAGCTTTTGATTCGTCTGAAAATGTTCGCCGAAGACAGTATCAACGTTCTCGTGATCCTGCACTGAAGCGAATTCAAAAGATTTGCAAAAGGTTATTGACCACAGATTCACTCTCCTGCGAAATGAAAAGTTCGCAAGAGATGTCGAACAAATTAAACCTTATTCCAAACCTTTTTGGAAACTTTCAAAGGTTCTTAAGAAACCTCAAAACCCATCCCTTCTTTAAAAGATGGTGATAATATTCTATTAACTAATGGGGAAAAAGCTCAAAACTTGCTCAGCAGTTTGAGAGTGCTCATAATTTCAACTTGAATGTTTTGAGTCCTATTGAAAATCAAATTTCAATAGAATTTCAGAATATTGTTGAACAAGAATTTTCATCAGATGAAGTTTTTAATACGGATCTGAATGAAATAAAATCTATTATCAAAAAATTTAAAAATATGAAAGCCCCTGGTGAGGATGGCATTTTTACATTTTAATTAAAAAATTACCAGAAGCAACTTTAAGTTGCTTGGTCAAAATTTTCAACAAATGTTTTGATTTGGCATATTTTCCCAGTAGTTGGAAAAATGCCAAAGTAATTCCGATTTTGAAACCGGATAAAAATCCTGCTGAAGCCTCAAGCTATCGGCCCATTAGTTTGCTTTCATCTATTAGTAAATTATTCGAAAGAATGACGCACATTAATGAAAATTCAATTTTCGCTGATGAGCAGTTTGGATTTCGCCTTGGGCATTCAACTACTCATCAGTTGTTGAGAGTTTCAAATTTGATTCGAAGCAACAAATCTGAGGGCTATTCTACTGGCGCTGCTCTTCTAGACATAGAAAAAGCATTTGACAGTGTTTGGCATAAAGGTTTGATTGCGAAATTGAAAAGGTTTAATTTTCCGATTTATATCGTGAAAATTATTCAAAATTATTTGACGGATCGTACTCTGCAGGTATGTTATCAGAATAGCAAATCTGATCAACTACCTGTACGTGCTGGCGTCCCTCAAGGAAGCATTTTGGGTCCAATTTTATACAATATTTTTACTTCTGACTTGCCTGATTTGCCCCCAGGATGTCAGAAATCACTTTTTGCTGATGACACAAGCATCTCCGCCAAAGGCAGAAGCCTTCGTGTCATCACAAGAAGATTACAAAAAAGCTTGGATATTTTCAATTCTTATTTGAAAGAATGGAAAATTACTCCAAATGCTGCAAAACTCAACTTATTATTTTCCCTCACAAACCAAGGGCTGATTTTCTTAAACCAAAAAGTCATCACATTATAAAGATGAATGAGGTAAATTTAAAGTGGGAGGATCAAGTGAAATATCTTGGACTTGCTTTTGACAAAAACCTTACTTACAAGGATCACATTGAAAGTATCCAGGTTAAATGTAACAAATATATTAAATGTTTGTATCCACTTATAAACAGGAATTCTAGACTTTGTCTCAAGAATAAACTGTTAATTTATAAACAAATTTTCAGACCTGCCATGCTTTATGCTGTGCCGATCTGGACAAGCTGTTGCTTAACCAGGAAGAAAAAACTTCAGAGGATTCAGAACAAAATTCTGAAAATGATTCTGAAACTTCCTCCCTGGTTCAGCACCAGTGAACTTCATCAATTAGCCGAAGTTGACACTTTGGATGTTATGTCAAATAAGATAATTGATGCATTTCGACAAAAATCATTGCAGTCTTCAGCTGCATTGATCCGCTCTTTATATAGTTTATAAGTCAGTTTTAAGGTATCCCTTTTCCCTTTTGTACATGTAGGACCTCCTACATTTGAAATCACTGAATAGCGAAAGCTACAATATTTCATGAATAAATGAAAGTTGCTAGTTTTTAAAATTGAGGTGAAAAGTGATCGTTTGTGATTGGACACTCAATAATATTTTAACTGAATGAATGTACATGGAAAAGAAATTTGAATAAATATAAATTAAAAAAAAAACTGCTGCTACTGCTTGAGGGACTGATCTTTTCACCTAAACTAAATTCCTTTCTCTGGATCTGGAAATTTTGAAACCGTGTCCTTGCTTGTCATAACATAGAGCGTATAAAATCTGTATATATTTCGAAACCTCTGCCCATTTTCAAAAAAAAAAACATAATGCCAAGATCTCTTAAGTTGAAAATTTTATTTTACAAAAAAACATTTCAAGTGCAAGTCAAATACAATTTCTATTTTTTTTTTCAAAAATTAATTGTGCGACAATAACATGTTTACTTCTTATTTTGGCTCAAAAGTGGCCGTTTTTCTTCACTTATTCAACGTTGCAAAAATATTCTGAATTTTGAGTAGTTCTCTAGATTTTCTAATCGATTTGGTGTCTTTGGCAAAGTTGTTGAAAGATTAAGACTTGTCGGGGAACAAATATAAAAAATTATTGAATTTTCTGCCACTTAAAGCTAAATTTCCAAATATTTTTTGAATTTTTGTTTTTTTTTTGTTTTAGGGGACTAAAAAGACATCTTCTGAGTTTGGTCCGTGATGGTGCATAATCCGATTTTTTTATCGTGTATTTCGGAAAATATCGAAAACCTGGACAAACTATATAAAAAATCACTGACTCAGAAATAATCTAAAATGTCCTTCAAATGTTAACCCTCTACTGCCCAAATTTTTTTCGAAATTTTTTATTTTTCCCGTGTTTAGGAGGTCATTTTGAGCAACTTTTGTTCTACGAAAAACTTTACTTTACTTGTTTTATGTTTTTCTTTTTTCATTTTTAGTATTTTAATATGCATTTATCTTGTTTTGTTTATTTTTGTATTTGGTAGTATTTTGCCTATTCTACCACCTTCTATCATTACATTTTGCCTATCTAATTTTTTCATGTTTTTACAGTAACTTTTTCAATTTTCTGCAAGTTTTTCACATTTTCTGCTATAAAATGGAACCATTATCATTTAAATTGTAAATAAATGCGTAGAGGCATAGTCTGGGGCACTAGAAAAATTACTGCATCCTTCTTTTTACTTAAAATATAGGAAATGTTAGTAAAAAACACAACCAACGTTGAACCCTAAAAAAATTACATTTTTAAAAACATTGGCAAAGTCACATAAAACAAGTCAAACTTCCAACCCTAAAATTTTCCAAAATTTTAAAAGTTCTTCTTTCGAATGCTTTTTAAAGATCAAAAATTGGTTGAAAAATGGATTTTTGGCGATTTTTTAAATCGAAGCCCGTCTAGAGGCGGGGTTGGGTTGTAGAGGGTTAATTTGAACATCAAAAAACTATACATTTACCCTCTACAAACCAACCCCGGTGGGCTTCGGTCTAAAAAATCACCAAATCTCAATTTTTCATTTGAGAAAATTTTAGGGTTGGAAGTTTCACTTGTTACAAGTGTCTTTGCCAATGTTTTTATAAAAATCGTTTTTTCTGGGGTCAACTTTGGCTGTGTTTTTTACTAACATTTCCAATTTGTTTTGTCAAAATAAGTATGCAGTGTTTTATCTACCATTTAAATCCAATGTTTTCGTTCTATTGCAAATAATGTGAAAAACAAGCAAAAAAATAAAAAAAAAATGCTGTAAAAGCATGAAAAAACGAAAAAAGGCAAAAGATGATGATAGGAGGTGGTAGAATAAACCAAACACTATCAAAAACAAACATATACTAAACATGATAAACGCAATCAAAAATACAAAAACTGTATTAAGAAAAACAAATACAAGAGAAGTAAACTATTTCGTAGAACAAAAGTTGCTCAAAATGACCCCCTGAACAAAGGGAATAAAACCCGATATAATATCAGATTAAATTTATAAAAAAATATAAGGGGTAATCAGTCTTCAATATTAGCCTATGATTAACTAAAAAAAATATGTAACGATGTTACACTTTGTCAATCTATTATAATATGCCAGAAATAACACTTTCACGCGCAGCGTAAAATGCGCAAGCGTAAATGTGCTGGCGTTCATGCTTCGACTTGACGACTTGTCGATCTTTCGAGCAAGAACGAGCCGGGACTTCGAATTTGAATTTGAAAATTTAATAGTAATACTAATATGGCTTAATCGCTGGAAGTACATTTTTGAAAAGCTTCAAATTTTGGGCACAAGCAGTTTATGGCGCATGTTTTCGAATGGCTTTTTGTTAGAAATAAGATTTTTTGAATTTGATAGCGTTATCTGTAAAATAGTCCAAAAACAAGTTTAAAAATGGCTTACACCATATTTATAGCAACACTCCAGAGATAAGATTATGTTGGTGCTCTGTCCCTCTCCATTCATCAAGCGTCCATGGCGCGGTGGTAGCGTGTCGAACCAATAACCAAGAAATTGATGGTTCAATCCTCGCTCTATTTAAATTCTTTTCTCCAATACAATCAATCAGCCGTCGGTAATGTCGATAATTGTCGGTAACGGGCAAAAATGTCATACTCCTATATCGCAAAAAATGCATGAGGACAGATTTCATGCAGATTCTGATATAATTTCATGCCGCCATGCATCACAATCATGCGACTGCCAGTTGGGTGTATACTGTGTTAACTGCATACGATGTAAGGAGAACATACAGCTACATCGGTAAAGACCCAACCATAAACAAAGCGGCGAGATAGCCAAGTGGGTTGGGGCGCGGACTTGGTAATCTGAATATGACTCTCGCCGGATTGATGTTATTTTAGGGGTGAGCAGATGAGATTTTTTTTCTTCGGTACATGCTTTTTGTGTACACGTTTTCTCATACAATATTACATGCTTTTGCTCACAAAGGTGATGTGCATGCGATTTTACCATCGGATTTTTTGCTGTGTAGTATACTACATTCTTCAATACGAACGCCAAAGAGTAATATTTGAATTATTCTGTGCAAGAATCAAAAATAGCTCTGAAACAAGCACTTGGATGTGCATGAATTCACATTTTCTTCACAATCCCTATCTCTAAGCAGTCATGAAATCTGTGCAACCAACCGCAAATCACCCCTTCACTTTGAACATTCTAGCGCACAACTGGAGCACGTCGAAACGAGTAACGAGTCTTTCGCGAATTTTGCTCGCGCCAGAGTTATGGATCGCGAATTTTAATGAATTGTCATCGTCCTGACAGATAGACATCCAAACACAGACACTGACACAGTTTCATTTCGACGACGACGATCTCGGCGAAGAATCCGTCACTTCAGAGCCTCTCGCATGCAGAGCCGAGTTCTTGTTCAAGTAATTAAATTTGAAACATCATACCCGAGCAGCAGGGCCCGCGCTGCTCGTTGCGTTGATGGAAATGTCAGCTATTTTGCGTCCAGAGTTGGCGAAATTTGAGGTGACTCGTAAGGACCTCGAGACTGCATTCGCCGAGGTTGAACTTTGGTGCTCTTTTGGAGTTGCACTCGCAAAACGTCCTCTTCAATTTTACGCATACGTTCGCTCGGATCATGACAGTCACGTGCCACCAAGGATTGTGCCACACCGAATGCTTGCTGCCGGATTGCAGACGTACCGTGATTTCTAGTACCCATAACGCTGATGATGCTGCTGCTGATGATGATGATGCAGAGTTGGCTGAAAGTTCAAACTAGCACAGTGGTTCAGGTCAAATCCATGTCTTTAAACAAAGGTCTGCAACCTTCCTCAGCCCAACTAATTTTTTTTTCAAAATGGCTTTGATTTAATTGTTTACTCAAGGAGTTATCCATAATACTAGTGGACACATTTTTGGAATTTCACAAATGTCAAAGATTATCCCATTGTGCATGTCACGAAAGAATCTCCACTCTCCGATTTGCGGAAAGGATACAGAACGTGTTAGCCGTTGATGATGATTAACGATTTTGGGACTAACGCGCAGCGCGGTGCGGAAATAGATTTGACTATTCGGCATCATCCTGGCCAGGGCTCTTTGGCTCGTTTCGCCACGGCAAACAAACTGCCGGGGCTCCTCATTTGGCAGCAGCAGCTTCGTCCCGTCAGCGGAACTCTGACGATGGTAGGAATCAAATTGGAGCACAAAACCCGAACCCCGCTGCTAGATAAATATTGTACCATTTTGTGGGAGGAGCGAGATCACCGCCCCTCTTCCCGATGCTGCAGTTGATAACTCAATTATGGTGCGGATGCAAACGTTGTTCAATTAGAGAACTTAGGGCTGGAATCGTGATTGCCAGAAATACTCTCTAATTTAATGAGCCTTGTTTTGTGATAATGTTTAAATCAACTTTTCATTGTGACAAAATGCTCGGCAAAAAAATCTGTCAACATTTCCTGATGAATATTACCATCATTTTTTTCTGTGTGGGATAATCGAATCATGATCAAAAAAAATCTGGTATTTTTGTGTTATCACTCACTGGGAATACTGATCGGTAGCGGATGGGTTTCGACTACACGGAGAAAAAAGGGTTCCCAAAATCGTGAACAAGCGTTCATGAAAATTGGACCCACGAACAATGTATTCAAATTGCATGGTCCGTTTTTCACGTGTAGCGGCGTGCTGGATTTCCAATCCAGAGGTCGTGAGTTCGATTCTCGTACCCGGATGATCAGCAAATACAGTTGCTTCGACCTCTCTTTGATTTTCGTGAAACTTTGCATTAAGGGGTTATTTAGGTCCCTGATTACGAATCCGATGTTCATTTTTCAATATCTTTAATGCCCTAATGAAATTGTAGCATATTTTCTGAACCTAAAAAAACGGAAATGGTCACTCATGGTCACTCGAATAACTGCTAACATTTCGCTGAAATCCAACTTTCGTTATTTTATGAAATTTTATGTAATTATTATTTATTAGCATTATTTTATGAAATTTTATGTAATATTACACCCTGAAAAATGTAGTCTATCAGTATGGGAAACCTACTTGACCTACTTGATGGCCGAGTAGGCTAAGACGCCAGTCCTTACTGTTCGTGCTGGATTTGAATCCCGTTTTTTTACGAAGGTGATGTGCATGCTTTTTCGTGGGATTTTACCATCGGATTTTTTGCTGAGTGCCATAATTGTATGGAGACTTGTATAGGTGAACAAATGACACAAAATAGCTTCTTTGGTCATAGGGATGACCCTCACAAAAGTTTGAGCTAAATATAAAAATACAAAAAAAAAAAATAAAAATAGTCGAATTCGGCCGATTTCACAGAGAATTGCTCTATTTTACGATTTTTATGTAAAATTGTCCGGGGAGCACAATGGTAATCAATTTAAAAAATGAATAAAATTAGGGATGGGTTAAGATCACGTTTTATTACACAACCTGCCAAGAAACAATATAGGAAGGCATTTGAGAGTTAATGTTTTATTTTCAATTAATGTCTTGTACAATTTCCTATGAAATGAAACCAGAAAAAATGGTACAATAGTTGGAAAGTTACTAGTAAAAGGAAAAAAAGTATTCTAGAAAATCGTCAAAAAAGAGGGTGGTGCGAAACATTGAGAGATCGGAACCAAGCTTGGGATTAGATAAACGTTCTCTAAAAGTTCGGTCCAAATCGGCGAAGGTCGAGTCCAAAACTGTACTCAGTTGACTTGGAATGACCCATGTTGTAATTTTATGTAGTTTCCGTAAATATTTGAATAATGTCTCTTATTTGAGTATCGTAAACCGATTCCAGATGTCCAGGTTACGATACTGGATGGTTAACTTGAAAATGATAATCTGATCCTCTTAAAAAGTGGACCAACAAGGTATTCAACAAATCCTTTAAATTTAGGTAAGAAACCAATAAAAAATTGATAACTTTTTTGGTGCCAGTAACCCAAAAGAACTACTTTTTAGCATTGTTTTGAGTTGTTTTGGAAAGACAATTTGAAAAGCTTTCGAAAAGATTTGTCTGTAAAATACAATTTCATATGAACATTGAACAACAAACTAAACGCTTTCAAATAATTTGCCAATGGATAATTCTCTACCAACTCACACGAAATCGGGAAAAGTAGCCCCGACCCCTCTTCGATTTGCGTGAAACTTTGTCCTTAGGGATAACTTTTGTCCCTGATCACGAATCCGGGGTCCGTTTTTTGATATCTCGTGACGGAGGGGCGGTACGACCCCTTCCATTTTTGAACATGCGAAACAAGAGGTGTTTTTCAATAATTTGCAGCCTAAAACGGTGATGAGATAGAAATTTGGTGTCAAAGGGACTTTTATGTAAAATTAGACGCCCGATTTGATGACGTACTCAGAATTCCGAAAAAAATATTTTTCATCGAAAAAAACACTAAAAAAGTTTGAAAAAATTCTCCATTTTCCGTTACTCGGCTATAAAATTTTTTGGAACATGTCATTTTATGGGAAATTTTATGTGCTTTTCGAATCTACATTGACCCAGAAGGTTCATTTTTTCATTTAGAAAAAAAAATTTCATTTTGAAATTTCGTGTTTTTTCTCACTTTGCAGGATTATTTTTTAGAGTACAACAATGTTCTACAAAGTTGTAGAGCAGACAATTACAAAAATTTTGATTTATAGACATAAGGGGTTTGCTAAAAAACATCACGAGTTAAGCTAAGAACAAGATTGTCCGTTTGACGCAGACGCAAACGCAGAACTTTGCGCCAGTTCAAATTTTCCATGATCTGTCAGTCGAACATTCTACAGGGGTTGCTTTGTTCAATGTTCGATGACAGGCAGGCTATGATGACAGGCGCAAATTTTTGCGTTTGCGTCTGGGCCGAACGGACAATCTTGTTCATACCTTTATTGCGTCGTGATCAGAGAGCCCAAATCTATCATATATTTACGAAACTCAAGCGTTAACTGACATCAACTTCAAAAATGTCATGTTGTGTTTTAGGTGTAGCTCCAAACAAATATATTACTCGTATACCTCCATTTTTTCCTAGGCGAAAACAGTTTCCCTCGCAAAACATAAAACCCAATTAAAACTCTATTCCACACCAGCACTTTTTCCCCACTCCCTGCATACTGAATTGCATTAGACAACGCAAAAAAAAACGGAAAGCAAAAAAAAAAGGAAGGAAAACCATCAAACCGAGAAAACCGACGAAAACTAATTTTCTCAAATTTCCCTCGCCGCTTAGCAGGTTCAACCCCCTCCCAAGTCGGTCTAACCTTCTCTCTCTCTCTCTCTCTTGTTCTGCTGTGCAGATCTTAACACCAAATAGAGAGGCTCTGTGTGTGCATGCTGCTGCTGAAAGAAGGTGTCATTATTCTTATCTGATGGCAGTGTTTTTTTCTTCTCTTTCTTTCCCAGATCGCCCCGGACGCCAGTCTCCAAGTCTAGTCGCGCGCGCGCTCGCTCGCTCCAGCGATTGCAATCTATTGAATATTCAGTGGGCGTGAAATGCCTGGTCACAGTGCGGACGTCCCGCAGGGACCTACGCTGGACATTGGGAGAAGGAACCAAGTGATTGGGGTGAAAATCGCTCGAAAGTGAGCACACTTTCAAGGGTGAGCTGCGCCTGAACTTGAGGTGAACACTATTGGCACGGACAAGATGGTGGATGGCGGACAAGATGGCCGCCGGTAGAGCAGGACGGATGCCGGGAAAGTTCGTCGACAAGAAGGACAATGGCAGCGTCGGCAGTGGTCAAGTTGACTTAATTCGAAAGTGATTTCGGTTCGTTACATAATTCATTGCCGGGGACCGGAACTGCTTGCCCGGAAGTGCGATAGGGTGGTGCTAGGGAACTTTTCGCTCCGCGTGGGCTGGCTCGTCCTGGATAGAGTCGGGGGTTGTTTTTTGTACATAGTAAATAGCTGTTTCTTTACTCGATTCCGTTGCCAACTAGTGCACGTGTAAATAAGCGATTGTGTAGCTTGACACCCGGGGAAAGAAGAACCCAAGGCTTCAGCATCCGACGACCCTGGATGTAGTGGGAGAATATCTGCCTTTCATTTTTCATCTTCATCGCCGTCCTCCCGTCTGTCCCCAAGCTGCTGACCGGTTATGCTCTTATCATAGTTCCTTCGAGCAACGACTAAACTAGAGGAAAAACTAGTTTCCAGCTTGTACGTGAGAGTGTGTCTGTGTGTTTGTGTGTGCTTTTTCTAAACAGTAGTGTGCAACAATATTATTTTACATCGGCGTTGTAGGATCCTATTGAAACTAGAACAAGAACCTAACCTAGAAAAAAGGAGCTCGCACACGAACAAAAAAAAAAAGAAGCAAAGATAACAAACACAAAAAGAAGACTGAAGGATCCCCCGGCAGGACGGTAAAAACTTTCCCTCTAACCGGAAGCCCCGATGTCAAGCAGCTGTGCCGCCAATGCAGCATTCCATACATAGAGTGTAAAAGTGTGTTTTTCACCGGAAACAGGAAGCGATAACGGTTGCACGAACTACTTCTGAAAGAGTGCGCCCTCTGGATCCCGAAGAAAGAAAGAAAAAAAACAACAAGCTTATAAGAAGTTCCTTCAGATAAGAAGCATAACAGCTCAGCATCACTACACACTCTGTGTGGGTGGGTGAGTGTGTGTGAGTGTGTAGCTGGCAACACTGGAAGCAGCAGCCAAAATGACAATGACGAAGACGTACATCGTCTGCATCTTGTGGGTGGCAGTTTTACTCGACATGAGCGATACAGGTAAGGTACTAACTACCCTGAGTAGTGTCACACACACAAACACACACACACACGATGTTTTTCTTATCGGCCTTTATCATCAAAACCACTCTCGTTATCGTGTCGAGAGAGAAAAACGGTGAGGGAGTGAAAAGGGGAAAGTTGCGGTTTTGTGATGTAACTTGTTCAAACTGTAGTGTCGTACAACTCTCGGGGATGATGAACTACTTGGGGCTGGATAGTTACTCGTTTGAGCTATATCAAGAAGTTACTCTTCAGTGCAGGAATGAGCAACTTTTAAAGGGGGTGGAAAATTGTTTTTAAATGTGGAATGTTTATGTAAACATCAGAAGTTATCTTGTTGTTTTAAGTCTATTCAACACATTTTTGCATTGATAACAGTTAATTAGACGTAATTAAGTTACACACACAAATCAATTTCATCCAACTAATTCACTGCCTGCAAATTGAAAATTTGCTCATCAGTAAAATTGACCCGTTCCCTCTCTTTTTTGAACCATTTTGTCAGCAAATTTTGTTCATAAATAATGAAAATCCTCTACCTGTCACATCTAGCTTTCCTTCCATCTGATTAAAATAAGTTGTAGAACGGCTACTAACTCTTTTTTTTCCAAAGTAAGGCTATAATCCTGTCCTAAAAATGAGCTTTTCACAGAAAACTCGTAGACCCACCTTCATGTATAGCTATCGATTCAGAATCGAAAACTGAACAAATGTGTGTGTGTGTGTGTGTGTGTGTGTGTGTGTGTGTGTGTGTGTGTGTGTGTGTGTGTGTGTGTGATTATTCGCCTTTGTGCTCAACATTCTTGCCAAGTTTTCTCGGCACTGACTCTTCCGATTTGAAACAGGTTGCATTCGATTCGGTCTGGTGCCCTATACTGCGCTATTAAATTTCTCAAAGATCCGATAAGCAGTTCAAAAGTTATGCAAAAAAAAGTGCGAACGTTGAAAATCGGATGATGCATTTTTATGACCGGTTCTCACTTATCTGTTTGAAAACTGTGACCGGATCTAAGGACAGGCATCGAACTACGATGCACTGACATTTTAGCAAAGCATGGTAGTGACTATGCTTTCGATGTCGGTCATCTTACGATGCTCGTGCATCGAAAATCAAGAGTCGTAAAATCACATTTTCGGGACTTTCCGGCAATTAGTATTTGTTTTTATTGTTCGTACTGCCACTTAACTTGATCGAAAAATATAAGTTTTCGACCAAATTTGGCCACGAGCATCGAAAGCCGCTTTAGATGTCGGTCATCGAAAAGTCCGTGAAAATCCACGCTAACATGCAACCCGTCGCTGATCGAAATATTTTTGAAACGCGTCTAAAATTTTGAAAATCGACCATATAGTTGGATAAAGTTAGTTTTTTTCGGAAATCCTGTCGAATTTTCTATAGGAGCGGCCGTGGCTGACTGGTTACGGTGTTCGCTTTGTAAGCGAATGGTTCTGGGTTCGATTCCCATCTGCTCCCAACGAGAAAGTTAAGTAAACAGAATTTGAAATGATGAATATGAACGAAAAATCAAAGTCGCTCGAGGCGGGGTTCGATCCCCCGTCCTTCGGGTTGGTAAGCAAAAATGCTAACCACTAGGCCATGACGACTTGGTAAGCTTAGACTGGAATTAGGAATACTGTAACAGAGAGCGAGTTGTGGCGCTATAACCACGGCATATAGTGTCCAGGGCATTCGTGGAAATACAATGTCCCATCCCAGAGGGTCCCGGAGTACCAAACCTTCTTAGCATGGTGCTCCCAACAAATAAAAACCAAAATCTTGGAGCGTATGGTGGTGTGTCCCCACGCTTCTTCCTCCCCTGTCGATTCAGAATTGTGTTGTTGTTCGAACACTCAGTGCTCAAACTCAACCCAATTACGAATCATCTCTGCGATACGGCTTTACGCAGTAGGCCTGGCCGCTTAAACGCTTGTGATGTTTCAATGCATTCCGATGCAATGGCGCACTACAAATGTTAATAAATGACAAGAAGAGTGCTAGGCGTCATCTAACCTAAGGCACTCTCCAGGATCCCTTCGAAAGATTGGCTGCGCTAGGGTCTGATTAGATTAGATTAGATTAGATTAGATTAGAAATCCTGTCGAATTTTCTACAAGTTTGTCTTTGACACCTTTTTGATACGATGCAACGGCTTCGAGATACAGTTATATTTAAATTACGAAACACAACATTTTGTAAAACACTTACCTCTTCTCAAACATCATTATCGAGCAAAACTGGCTCCATTTACACAACAATGGCTTACATAAACGTAGGATAACATGTTTACAAAGTTTTATTGAAATCGGAGATGGTCCGGTACAACCGATTCCCCAAAGAGTATCTTCTCTCTGGATTCCCTATTTGACATAAAATTGCTCAAATACTAAAATGTCTGTAACAAAAATCTAAGTGCAAAAGCTTTGGTTGATGTGCACCGTTTAGTAGTCATAACTCGAGACAGGGTTGCCAGATCTTCAATGTTGTGAACTCGTTGGAAAGGTCTCTCGATTACCTAACCAAAGATGGGTCGGATGGTGGATTCGGACATCGTTTGCATACATTTAATCGAGATCCGGCTTCAAAAATGTATATAAATATCACTTTAGTGGTCATAACTCGATACAGGGTTGCCAGATCTTCAATATTGTGGACTCGTTGGAAAGGTCTCTCAATTACGTACTCAACGATTTGTCAGGTGATGGATCCGGAAATCGTTTGCATGCGAATAAATGAGATTCGGATATATGTGAAAACACATTTTTATACATTACTTTTGAACTAGTTATTGAAACTTCAAGCAATTCAATATCGATGTATGGGACCCTATACCAAGTTGACATTTGTTCAGTTTTCGATTCTGAGTCGATATTTATACATGAAGGTGGGTCTTCGAGTTTTTTAATAAAAAGTTCATTTTTAGATCAGGATTATAGCCTTACCACAGTGAGGAGGGCAAAAATACACTGAAAGAAATAAAAACAAGCGACTTTTATGAGATTTTTTGATTTTTAAGTTATAAAGTCAAATTTAAAGGTGAGCCCACGATTTTTAAACATTAAAGAATCATTTACTGAAACTGTTTTTTTAAGTACTCTAAACTCTGATGTTTTCGACAACTTCTATATAACAGACTTGAATTTGCAGTCTCGTGAATATTTTTTTCCGGAAAGCTCGTCAAATTTCCCATAAGTTTGTCTTTGACCACTTTTTAAAATATCTCATTTTTTATGATTTAAGCTAATTTACAATCTAGGTTACTACCATGCACTGAAGTACACAGGAAAAAATCTGTTTTTAGTTATGAGCAATGTAATTAACTTATATCTGTGAGCTCTTCCAATTGAAATGTGGTCAAAGACAAACTTATCGGAAATTGGACGAGCTTTCCGGTAAAATATTCACGAGACTTAAAAATCAAGTTTGTTATATAGAAATTTTCAAAAACCATCAAAAAACCATTTTTCAACATTTTTATTTTTAAAGCCGCTGTCATTTCACAAGGATTGGACTTAGGGCAGTGGTCAATGTGGAGACTTTTATGTAAAATTGTGTGGAAAATCGATTCCCTTATTCGGTTTTTCAAAATTTTGAAGTTTAGAGCACTTTTAAACAAAAAAAAAACAGTTTCAAAATTTTTGAACGAAAAAAGTAGTTGTGGGCTCACCTTCAATTTTGACTTTTAAACTTTAGAATCAAAAAATCTTATAAAAGTTTTTTTCTTTCAGTATATTTTTTCGGAAAGCCCGTCCAGTTTCCTACAAGTTTGTCTTTGACAACTTTTTGAAAAGATGCAAATTACGAAATAAAAAAATATTCAAAACACTTACGCTCTTCTCAAATGCCATTATCGAGTGAAACTGACTTCATATACACAAAAATGGCTTACATAAACGTACATATGTCTACTAAGTTTCATTGAAATCGGAGAGGGTCGAGAAAAAAGTACCTTTAAAGTTTCTGTTTTGGGCCGGAATTGCTATATAGTAACTAATTTAAACTATGTAGTACACCATATTTTTTTTAAGTCACCTTTTTTTAAACGATTCTCGATTTACGCAACTTTTTTTAAGTCATGACTTAAAAATAGAATGTCCATGACTTAAATTGAGAATATGACTTAAATCAAGAATATTTGGGATTTCGTAACTTTTCGGAGAATTTTCAAAGTGTATCAATTGTATTTTGTTAAGAAATGTTATTAAAACATTTTATCATTGTTTTGTAACACCTGGGATGTACTAGTCCATCCGAAACTTCCGCAAATGTTGTGCAACAGGCTTACTAAAGAAACAAGTAGAAACTTCAAGATTTTGACAACGGATCCTACCCAGACTGCTTCAGTGAGTGTGGTAGGCTACAGATCCTTATTGTAACAACTTATTGGGATTATCTGGGTCATCCAAGAACTCTCTGGAGTTAAGATCTGTGGGTCTACCGCCGTAACAAGCAAGAGGTCGACGATTTTTGACCCCGGAACATATCCGCATAGCTTCAGTGAGTATGGTAGACTACTTTGCTGGGGTGTTGGGATGTGTTTGGATGTTCTGGGTCATCCAAAGACTTCATAGAGTTAAGATCTGTGGGTCTACCGCCGTAACAAATAAGAGGTTGACGATTTTTGACCCCGGAATATATCCGCATAGCTTCAGTGAGTATGGTAGACTACTTTGTTGATGTGTTGGGATGTTCTGGGACATCCAAGTACTCCCTGGAGTTAAGATCTGTGGGTCTACCGCCGTAACAAGCAAGAGGTCGAAGATTTTTGACCCCAGAACATATCCGCATAGCTTCAGTGAGTATTGTAGACTAGTTTGATGATGTGTTGGAATGTTCTGGGACATCCAAGGACTCCCTGGAGTTAAGATCTGTGGGTCTACCGCTGTAACAAGCTAGAAGTCGACGGTTTTTGACCTTGGGACAAACCCGCATAACTTTAGTTGGTATGGTTGACTACTTTTCTAATGTATTGGACTGTCTTGGGTCTTCCAAGAACTCCATTGAGTTATAACACGAGAGTCTATGGCTGTAACAAGAACTTTCTGGAACGGGATGTTCACATAACAGCAAAGAAGTCTATCAAACTAACTGAAGCTCTGCAGATATTTTCCAAGGTCAAAAACGTCGACCTCTTGCGTTTTTCGTCGGTTGACCCACAGATCTTAACTCCAGGAAGTCCTTGGATGTCCTAAAACATCCCAACACATCAGCAAACTAGTCTACCATACTCACTGAAGCTATGCGGATATGTTCCGGGGTCAAAAACCGTCGACCTCTGACTTGTTACGGTGATAGACCAACAGATCTTAACTCCAGGTAGTCCTTGGATGTCCCATAACATCCCAATACATCAGCAAACTAGTCTACAATACTCACTGAAGCTATGCGGATATGTTCCGGGGTCAAAAATCGTCGACCTCTTGCTTGTTACGGCGGTAGACCCACAGATCTTAACTCCAGAGAGTCCTTGGATGTCCCAGAACATCCAAACACATCTCAACACATCAGCAAACTAGTCTACCATACTCACTGAAGCTATGCGGATATGTTCCGGGGTCAAAAATCGTCGACCTCTTGCTTGTTACGGCGGAAGACCCACAGATCTTAACTCCAGAGAGTTCTTGGATGACCCAGATAATCCCAATAAGTTGTTACAATAAGGATCTGTAGCCTACCACACTCACTGAAGCAGTCTGGGTAGGATCCGTTGTCAAAATCTTGAAGTTTCTACTTGTTTCTTTAGTAAGCCTGTTGCACAACATTTGCGGAAGTTTCGGATGGACTAGAACATCGCATTTGTTCCAAAACCATGATTAAATGTTTAAATAACATTTCTTAACAAAATACAATTGATACATTATGAAAATTCTCCAAAAAGTTACGAAATCCCAAATATTCTTAATTTAAGTCATATTCTCAATTTAAGTCATGGACATTCTTTTTTTCAACGATTCTCGATTTAAACACCCCCATTTCGTTGTGTAAATCAAGAATATGGTGTACTTATATAACTAAAGTTTAATTTTAATGGTTAAAAAGCTTTCTATTTTCACAAAAGTTATATTTTTGGTCCTATTTTGGCAGGATTACAATTTTTTAGTGATTTTGAATTAATTTTAACAGAAATAAAATGTATCCAATGCGTTTGAATTTTTTTAATGCGCAACTTTGCCCCGAAATTTCTTTTTAGGAAAAATGATGGTAAAAAATAAGAAGAAGAGGAATTTCAAAAATTCTTTAAGGGTTAGCAGGCTAAACACTAGTTAAATAGTTTCTGTTCGGCCCGATCGTCCAGTCCCCTACGTTGTGCATTACTGCGGGGACGTCCGGAACAAGAAACGAAACGAATATTACGACGGCGGACGAAGACACCACTGGGAGGACGGTACAATAAAATAAAACACGGCGACTTTCTTGGTCCCGATGAGACGACCAGTCTCAACGGGTGTCAAAACGCAACAGAACGAATTTATTTCACACAAATTACAATCAACATTCAAAACAATAACAAGTCAAGCAGACGTCAGTTGCCACCACTGACGTCTCTTTCGTACTCACCCCCGCGTGCGACGGGGGGTAATAAATAATCGCCAATAATAGGGTCCGCGACCCAACATACCGGTCCCCTAAAATGGCACATTTTACCCTCTACTTCTTCGCACGACTTCTCGCTGTTGCTGCTCCGGTCCCCATGATGTCCTCTGCTTCGCTACCGCCATCTTCCTTTTGCGCGACAGGCATCCTTCGATGGTTTCCACCTTCAGCAGCGATGAATGGGCAGCCACTTTGTGTCCGGAAGCTGCCGGCCTTGTCTCCGGTCAATTCATTCCTGGGTCCGATTTGACCGTACGCGGGAAAGGCTCTGTGGCCCCAGACTTGACTCGCGAGCACAAGCCTTGAACGCCGGATTACCTCAGGTCCGACACCGGGAACCAGCAGCCAGTGACCTTTCGCCATCAACACTCCAGTCCCCGTCAGGTCCTACCTAACTTCCGCGACCAAGTTCCACTCCTTACATCACAGCTGCTGCAGAGGCGCTGAAACCATCTTGCGTTACCATCGACAGCAAACAAAACAGCAAATGTTCCGGCGCAGCCCCCGCATCCTGGTCACGGCACCAATGTTCGGCTCGATCGTCCAGTCCCCTACGTTGTGCATTACTGCGGGGACGTCCGGAACAAGAAACGAAACGAATATTACGACGGCGGACGAAGACACCACTGGGAGGACGGTACAATAAAATAAAACACGGCGACTTTCTTGGTCCCGATGAGACGACCAGTCTCAACGGGTGTCAAAACGCAACAGAACGAATTTATTTCACACAAATTACAATCAACATTCAAAACAATAACAAGTCAAGCAGACGTCAGTTGCCACCACTGACGTCTCTTTCGTACTCACCCCCCCGTGCGACGGGGGGTAATAAATAATCGCCGATAATAGGGTCCGCGACCCAACAGTTTCAATGATTTCGTGAACCTGAAGTTTTTTAAACCTTACTTTGTAAACTTCAAATATTAGATCAAATTGGCCAAGAAAACGGCCCAAAAGTGGATACCTTTGCTTTTTTGGCCCATAAGTGACTTTTCTCAATAACTTTCACATACTTATTTTTTTTTCTTTTTATTTTTGTAAATATATAATATTGATCTTAACACAAGTCGAAAACCCAAATATATACTTTTTAGGTTGAAATTAACTATTTAAAAGGCTGGTGCGCACCTTTGCCCCGTACTACTCTACATTGTTCTAGAGGCCAAAATCTATCGAAATCCGGATGAGCCTGAAGGTTTCCACTACATCGCCTTTTTTTTTAGCTTTTATGGTCCATACATGAATAGTTAAAGTAAGTAAACTTCTCTTCAAAGCAATTTTAAATTTTGAAGGTAATAAGTCATCAAGTGTTTTGGATCAGCTTCAATTTTAAATAATTATTTCACTCGTGCATCTTTAACAGAGTTCAAGTCTGCTAGTATCCAATATTCATTTCAGTTTTCCTTGTAACTGTTAATAATCTTTCACTCTGTAGTTACATTTAATATTAATTCTCGTTTTCTGTCAATTTTAAAAAAATTCAAAAAGCAGCATAATATTTCAAATATTTCCTAAGGACTGATAAATAACAAAGGATTACCAAAATATTGCCCAACTTGTCCATAGATTGCTTAAAAAATGATGATTTGCTGCAAACTGATGTAAGCTCAAGTTAATTGCAGCACTAATGCAAGTTAATGATGAGATGATCTCACCATTCGTGCAGTCCAGCCACAGAGTAACTCTGTGGTTCAGCTGTTTGCAAGCGAGTTGTTGCAAATTTAATGAGACCGAAATCACATCGGAGCGTCGTTCGGCATATTATAAAAGAAATTTGACTTTATTTCTGATACGATAGACAAAATATGTTTGGACTTGAAGAATAAAATATTTTCCTTCAATTGCCTCGAAAAGCAATTGATACAATCTCAACGACAAATTTTGTTGCGAAACGCTTCAATAAATTTGATTCGATGTACAAGTTTATAACTTTTTCAACCACTTAATCCTCTGTCTGAGTTTACGACCCTCAGCTCTTTCGAGAGCACCAACAACTCTAACCTCGTCTGCTTTGTTTGCACTTTGTACGCCATCGCGCGTGCCTCTGTACATACAAAATCGAGCTTGAGCAGTTTTCTTCGGCCGCCATCATTCATGGCATCTCCGGCTGCTGGATCAGCAATATCTGAGCCCGGATAACAAAATATTTTCCTCTCCGAATATATCCTGCATGCTATAGAGAGAGAGACACTACTCAGACAGCCAGCCAACGCACTAAACGGCTTTTCACCATTTATCCTTCTTAAGACTGAGAGGAAAATGTACACTGTTGGAAAAGTGTAGCTTTCTCTACTTTTTAAAACTATTAGTTGGAAATTCAAGTGTGTCCGCATTTTTTTTTTTTTTGGTTATGTGCAAAAAATTACATGCATTTCCATGTAACTTTACCCCTACTTTCCGCACAGTGCTGCACACATTGATGCAGAGGCGTTCTTCCAGCATGAATCATCTCGTTATCCTCTGTGCCTGAGCTGAGCTTCGACGAGCTCGATCGATAAGCAACGCACTTTCGCTTCCTTCCTGGCGCGTTCATCGCCGTGCTGCTGGTGGTACAGAGTACACGAGAGCAACATAATTTACTGTAAAGAAACAATCTATCAGCAACTTCCAGGGTCGTGCGCAAGTTGTCGGGGTTTCCCAGCCCGGAATTTCCCGGTTCGTAGTTTCTGGCGTGACTTGGCGGCCAGATGTTATCTCCGTTCCGACGACGACTGGTGGTTCGAACGCTTCGAAAGTGTAGATTCCATCGGCTTTGGAGTTCGTCCATGAAAGATATATGAAACGGCCTTCGCCATCTGTCTTTGCAAAGTTGTGAGATTGATATTGCTCGGTGTGGCTCGGAAGGCAGGGGTGAATCTGGGGCTGGTTTTGTGCTTCATCTGTTTGCAGTTAATGTCTATGATGTTGCAAGCATGGATGTTCTATTATTGTAGACTTTGTTCGTAGCTAGAGCTTTCATTGGCACTATGATGAAGATAAAGGTCAGTTCAACATCAAACAGAGCCGTTTCGTCTGAAGGCTTGATTATCTTGTTTCTGGCATGGAAGGCACATTATTTGAACGTCACTAGGCATATCTGTGTGAAGTCATTACTTGATTAAATTTAAAGGTTATTGTTATTTTTGATCAATGTTTCGACCTGCAACTCAGAAAAATTCCCAAAATCAGGCCCTGCACATTCACACATCCATCCCTTCTCGAAACTCACGTTCCATCACATAAACCTCCAGGAAAGTGTAAAGTTCCGCCACACCCATTACTCCCACCATCTCCCAACCCAACGATTCGGATTTGGTACATCTTTAAGAACCAAATTCCCATTCCTCGAAGGAGCGCACACCTTCCCTTACGATAAAATTCACATTCGCTCGAAACGGAAATGGAAGGATGCACCTGGGCTGTGGCAGCAGGCAATAATCGTTAATTACGTTCTCGGCTTTCCATGCTTTTTCTTTTCTCTCCCTCGACACCGTTCGTTCCACTTTTTTTTTTGCTCCCACGTGTAAGCTTTTTCCATCCACTTTTCCCTGCCAGCTTTGTGCCTGAACCCCGGAAATCACCGGGCCATATCCGCGGCGATCAAATCGACCCCACTGTTTTTAACATCTATTGCGTGTTGTGGAGGGGCCAAAGTTTCCGTGGAATTCTACAAAAGTACATTGTGCCACAGTGGGATTGAAAAGATAGAATCAGGTTACACAATTCTTAGTTTGAAAACGCGACACATGGGAGAATAGGGACAGCTGTTTCAGATAAACAAGATTTGTACATCGGTTTTCTAAATTTATTCCAGTTGAGCACTTATTGATTGATCCCTGCAAAAATCATATTTTTTCAAGTCCGTTTTTGAAAACAGTATGGTTACTGTGGTAGTGAAATTGTCTACTCAATTACCAAAAACAACAGTGTTGAGCAACTATACTGAACTATAACTTTACCTATAATATAACTATAACTTTATAGCACTTATTTAAGTGCTAGAAAGTTCAATCCAACCCAAAAGTTTAAAATTTCTTAAAATCAATGCTAAAAATAACAAAGTTGAACAAATACGTTATCCATAAAGCCAAAAGAAAAGCAATCCAATTTAATGACCCCCGGGTCTTTTTGTGGTCTCTGTTGCCAGTTTCTGCTCATTTCTAGGCGTCCAAAGGTTATATGTACACAGAAAAAAATATGTAAATTTACACAGCACGTAATTGCTGTTTCTTACGTAAACTCACTAAATGTTATGTTGAAATATGATGTAATGAGCAAAAAATAATGGAAATTTTTCCAATGTAAATCTAAATCTAATGTAAATCATGAATCTAATGGAAACGTTGAGCATGGAAACTCAAATCTGATAAATTTCTACCCGCGCTCGGCTTCCTGTAAATTCCTATTTAATGTAAATCATATATCCAATGTATTTCTGCCAAACGTTGACTTCAAAACTACCCGAACAAAAAATAGTTGTGTTTGGTTCTTTCTATCGCTCTCATACTTCGCTGGCCATCTGCCTGAGCCTCGATCTGAGCAAGTTGATGCTTTAGCCGCTCGTTTATAAAATGCGAAGATGGCTCAGTCGGCAGCGGGTAGTAGCAGTAACACCGAACATCCTACCGTCGTCCGTTCGATTCCAGTCCAGCGTTATTCCACTTGGCCGTCAACGAGAAAGCGTCCCCTACCTGTGAATCAACTTTTTAAAATCAGAATTTCCTTTTGCTGCCCGCTTCAACCATTTTAAAATAGAACATAAGCCACACCCTTTTCCTACTGCAATCCAAGTCGAGCTTCTCATTCCCATTGGCCAATCAGAATTAGTTGATAAGAACTAATGTAAATTCCAAAACTAATGTAAATTCCATTACTAATATAAATTTTCAAAACTTATGTGAATTTCCAATGAATCTAATGTAAATTTCCAATGAACCTAATGTAAACATACATCAATTATCATGATACCTTTTGGTACATGATAAATAATGTAAATTTACAGGAATATTTTTTTCTGTGTATGGTGAGTCTACCAAAACCTCTTTTACGCAAATGCGCTAACCACCACGCCACGAGACCCTCAAAAAGATTTTTTATGTCAATTTTATTTATTTTTCAATTGAAAAGCTTGAATTGAATCATACGTTTGATTGTTACAGCATTCACTAAGAAATCAATGTCAAGAATATCTAATTGAAAAAAAATAAGGCCATTATAAATATTTTTTTCTAAATTCGCAAAAAAAGCTTTTGTCGATATTTAGGTATTTTGGAAACTAAAAATCTAAAACTACTTGTTAAACCAAAACCATGTTGACTTCATAATATTTTGAATATTTTTACTGTCCCATAAAGTTCTCATGAAATTTGATTTTGTAACAGATATTTTCACATCTTAGTTGTAGTGAAATATTTGTCGAAGAAAATTCAAGTAATATTAATGATTTTCTCAAGACAAATTTGTTACATGTTGTTTGATTTGGATAAAACAATACTTTTTTGTTTTGATGTGGTTGACCAAAAACAAACAATATATGTGAGATTGATTCTTACAAATTTCAGCGTTTTTGTAAGACCCAATCTCACCCCCCCATACCTAATGTCACCCCTGATGACGATAGTTGATGAAGGATTAAAAAAAAAACAATCTATGAAATGCAAGGTTGTTAATCGATAGAATTATCGTCGATAATATTATCGTCTAACGAAAACGATTATGGTTATCGTCGGGACGATAACCAAAATCTATCGTTATCGTTATCAGCATTTCGGTAATTCTATCGGCGATAATCTTATCACCGATAACGGCCGATAACTCATTTTTAAAATATTTCTTAAATTGACATAATCTATCAATATGATGTTGAATTTTCAATGCATTCGCTTAAAATATATTTTTTGATTATGTAGTGAGTTTCAGGCATACAAACTAAAATTTTGACAAAATATTTTTTTTTAAGTATTATTTTTTTATATATTTTGTAATACGGGTATCAAACATTGTTTTTTTCTTTTTTAGTGTTTTTTGAATGAAATGTTCAAGGGTTTCCAGCAAGGCCTCAGACTGGCAAGTAATTAATAATTACTTTGTTTTTTAGCTGGTAATTACGTAATTATTTAATTACTTAGTAATTCATTGCAATTAGAGTAATTTAATGTAATTAATTGGTAACTAAAGTAATTTTTGAGTAATTAAAGTAATTGATTTTTTTAAATTGTACTTCTTCAACGAAACTATTAACTATTTACATATAATCTATTATAACAGTATTTTATTAATTTCAAATAAGAGTGAATAACAAAGATTAAAAAAAGACTGGTCCTATATGTAGAAGGCCTTATTCACCATATTTCTCTCCTAAAACACTCCTAAAATTTATTTGTATCATGTTGTTTATCGAAGCTGATTAACAACAAAAAGCAACGCCATGATATATTTCCTCAGTGATTTTTTTTGTTAATTCTAAATCTATTCATTTTTATTAAATAATTAATAAAATATGTTTTTTTTCAAGAACTACATTAGAATTGATTAATTTTTTATGCTTTTCCAAAAAATGTGCTATTTCCCCGAAAAATGTTCAAATAATAATTTTTGAAAGAGCTATCGAATGAGAAATTTATAAATAATTAAATTTAGAACCGTAGAAATGAATACTTAAATTTAAATTAAATGTTTTTTTATCGTGGTGAAAAGTAATTAAGTAATTTTTGTAATTAATCATTTTGGACCAGTAATTTGAGTAATTAATTGGCAGACTGGCAAGTAATAAACGCTTCTGGAAACCCTTGGAAATGTTCAAATTATGGCAAAATACCGCATTTACTCGAAAATACTCAAAAAATAATAACTCGTAATATGGGTATCAAACGATTCAAAATGTTGCATGTATTTCAACTGTTTTAGAGTTTTTGAACGAAAAAATAAGATTTTCACAAAATACCGTATTTTCTCGCAAATACTTACATTTTTATAATTTGCAATAAGAGTATCAAACGATTCGAAATTGTGCATGCATTTTCACTTTTTCATTTTTTTATACTCTAAAACAGTTAACATACATGCAAAATTTCGATTCGCTTGAAAATCATATTAGAAATCCTAGAAATTTAAGAATTTTCGAGAAAATACGGTATTTTGTGAAAATTTTAGTATTTCATTTCAAAAACTCTAACAAATTAAAAAAAAATGCAGAATTCAAATCGTTTGATACCCAAATTGCTATTAGTACTTAAAAAAAACATTTTTTGTGATTTTTTTTTCTGTATTTATACTTTGAAACTTACCATATTATAAAAAAAATACTCAGAGGGAGCTTTTAAATTCAACATAATTTAGTTTGTTTTGGTAAATATTACGAATATATTGAATATAAGTTAACGTCCGTTATCGTTGATAAAATTATCGCCGATATAATTATCAGAAAAACGATAACGATAACGATAATCTATCGACCATAACAATATTATCGAACCTCGAACCTTACAGCTTGCCAAAGGTACTTTAAATGAAACTTTAATGCTTTCAATAATTTTTGAACAGAAAGTTACATCTTTGATATTTAAACTTTAACTTTTATCGACTGTGATTGTTAATCTCATTTTTACAAGCTGCCAAGGTTTGATATGTAACAACAGAAGTTTCTATTTACTTGGATTTCATGTTATATAGTGACTTAAAATATGGCTGAAAAAACTAAAATTCAAAATGCTTATCGAAGAAATTGAAATTTCCGTCAAATCGTGCAGAAAAAAATTAATAATGATAATTATAATGATTCCTTTGAAAAATGGATAGTTTTATATACTTTCTTGTTTCGCATTTTTTCACATTAGCATTTTTTTTCGTGACTTTTATTTTTTTAAAAGAATGTTCATGTGTTTTTTTAATTCTTTCAAAATAAGCAGTTCTCAAAAATATTATAAATATTATGACATTCCTCGAGTTTTTGAATGGTTGCAGTCATAAACTTTTTTTTATTTTTCGTTTGTTTTTTTTTATCGATTTTTGTTAGCATTGGTATTTATTTTATAAAAAAAACATAAGCAATTCGTTTAAAATAAGCTAAGCAGTTTTACAGATAGCATTTTTTTTATTAGGTTTTTGTTTTTTTTTTCAAAGTTATAAGTTTGCTGATAGTATCTTGTTTTTTTTTATCAAAATATGTTGAAAGTTGCGAAATGGCGATGATTGGTTCCTACTCTTCATCTGTGGTCCACGGAGCAATTCTTGAAGGTCCTGTTGAATAACAGAGTAGCAACTACGGGTAGACACCAATATTTTATTTATTTAATATTTTGTTTTCATTAAAAAATAAAACTGTGAGTGAATGAAATTCTTGAAAATGTACCAAGGAAGGGGGAATGGATCGTAAAAGGTTGAGAACCACTGACTTGTTGTTTTCAAAGTAATTTTATATATTTAAAAAAGAGATGAGATGAGATATTTTTATTTTAAGACATAACACAAAAATTTGAAGGATAGTGCATAATTTATACTATCTTATTATTTTTGTTTTGTGTGGGAATATATTTTTATGTCACTTTCAATTTCGACTTTTAAACAAAAAAAAATATACAAATCAACTGTGCTCCCACTATCTCCGATCGACCATCTTAACCTTTGGCAGCAAACTCTCACGCGCCACGTAGAAGACGAGACTCGCCATTACCTGCGGCAGGAAGTTCGAGAGCCTGAAGAAGATATATCCTTTCCCATAAATCCCTACGTTCTGCGTCCGTTATCCCTTCCCCCTCTCACCCCTCTTTCCCGAAACTCAGACCTCCAGGTACGCTTCGGCAACTTTCACCCGCCACGCGGTCGAATGTTTTCGCAGGGCAGGGCAGAACTCCACGTGTTGTGGTTCCGTCGGTCGGATCGCATCACGCAACTCAAATCAAAGGTTTTTTTTTCGGGGGGGAGGGAAACATTCCCAGGCAGGAAGGCTGTAAAACCGCAATTTACATATTTCGCATTCCATTAGGGGCAGCCGGGCATAAAAATCGTCCATAAATATTTATTTTAATGTGGGATACATTTCATTTCCGCTGTGAAATAAATTTTAAAATTAGTTTTAATGTACCTTCCACTGCCTTTGCTCGGTGTTGAGAGAGAGAGAGAGAGAGCAGTGATTTCGGGCCATGTTTTCCGCGAATCAGAACATCAGAACACAACCCGCCATGATCTCGCTGCCGATGACGGCGGAAATC